>NW_027168370.1:0-36141 GCF_040954835.1 Lepisosteus oculatus
CGCCGCTGCGCGCCAGCCGGACGCCCGCGCGCCCGCCCAAGGCCGGCGTCGGGCATCGCTTCTCGGCCTTTTGGCTAAGATCAAGTGTAGTATCTGTTCTTATCAGTTTAATATCTGATACGTCCCCCATCGGGGGACCACATATTAAACGGATTTTTGGAACAGGGAGCTGGATCAGGAGCTTGCTCCGTCCTCTCCACGCATCGGCCCGGTATTGCAGCGCCTCCGGGAGCGGTGCACCACCTTCTCTCAGCGGTGAAAAGACAGACGTAGCTAGCAAGCAAGCAAGCAAGCAAGCAAGCGAGGTGGACTGGAGCTCCTTCTTCTCGGGTCTCGTCTCTCGTCCATCTGTGTGTCTCTCTCTCCCCCTCCCCCTCCCCGTCTCCGTTCCCGTGCTCCCTCTGTGCACTTTCCCGCGTCTCGACTCTCTGGGCAAGCAGGCCGGCCCCCTTTTCGGCTCCCGTGCGTTTTCCCTCCAAAAAACTTAGTTTTTTCAGCCTTTTCCCAGGGAGGCAGGCGTGGCTTTTGTGTGTGTGTGTGTGTGTGTGTGTGTATGTGTGTGTGTGTGTGTGTGTCCCCGTCCTCGCAGGCGGGCCCCTTTCGACAGCCGGGCGGTTTCCCTCCAAAAAACTTAGTATATACACCTTTTCTTCCTTTTTTTCCGGCAGGCGGGCAGGCGCGCGCGTCTGTGTGTGTGTGTGTCCCCGTCCCTCCCGAGAGAGCGCTGCCCCTTGCCTCTGCCCGCAGGTGCCGACGGTCCGCTTTCGCTTGCAGCTCGCTCGGCACAGCTGCTGCTGGTGGGAGGGGCCTAAGCTAAGGAGGCCGGCCGGCTGGCGCCCCCCTGCGGCTGCGGTCGTTGTCGGGCCGTTGACAGGAGATCCAAGAGCAGGGCCCCCGCCCGGGACTGGCGGGCAGGCAGGCGAGCAAGCAGGCAGGCAAGAGAGGGGGAGAGCGGAGTCCGGGCGGCCGGCAGCCGCGTGCGGACCGGGCTCCCGAGGCGTCGGCCTGCGCCGCTGCGCGCCAGCCGGACGCCCGCGCGCCCGCCCAAGGCCGGCGTCGGGCATCGCTTCTCGGCCTTTTGGCTAAGATCAAGTGTAGTATCTGTTCTTATCAGTTTAATATCTGATACGTCCCCCATCGGGGGACCACATATTAAACGGATTTTTGGAACAGGGAGCTGGATCAGGAGCTTGCTCCGTCCTCTCCACGCATCGGCCCGGTATTGCAGCGCCTCCGGGAGCGGTGCACCACCTTCTCTCAGCGGTGAAAAGACAGACGTAGCTAGCAAGCAAGCAAGCAAGCAAGCAAGCGAGGTGGACTGGAGCTCCTTCTTCTCGGGTCTCGTCTCTCGTCCATCTGTGTGTCTCTCTCTCCCCCTCCCCCTCCCCGTCTCCGTTCCCGTGCTCCCTCTGTGCACTTTCCCGCGTCTCGACTCTCTGGGCAAGCAGGCCGGCCCCCTTTTCGGCTCCCGTGCGTTTTCCCTCCAAAAAACTTAGTTTTTTCAGCCTTTTCCCAGGGAGGCAGGCGTGGCTTTTGTGTGTGTGTGTGTGTGTGTATGTGTGTGTGTGTGTGTGTGTGTGTGTGTCCCCGTCCTCGCAGGCGGGCCCCTTTCGACAGCCGGGCGGTTTCCCTCCAAAAAACTTAGTATATACACCTTTTCTTCCTTTTTTTCCGGCAGGCGGGCAGGCGCGCGCGTCTGTGTGTGTGTGTGTCCCCGTCCCTCCCGAGAGAGCGCTGCCCCTTGCCTCTGCCCGCAGGTGCCGACGGTCCGCTTTCGCTTGCAGCTCGCTCGGCACAGCTGCTGCTGGTGGGAGGGGCCTAAGCTAAGGAGGCCGGCCGGCTGGCGCCCCCCTGCGGCTGCGGTCGTTGTCGGGCCGTTGACAGGAGATCCAAGAGCAGGGCCCCCGCCCGGGACTGGCGGGCAGGCAGGCGAGCAAGCAGGCAGGCAAGAGAGGGGGAGAGCGGAGTCCGGGCGGCCGGCAGCCGCGTGCGGACCGGGCTCCCGAGGCGTCGGCCTGCGCCGCTGCGCGCCAGCCGGACGCCCGCGCGCCCGCCCAAGGCCGGCGTCGGGCATCGCTTCTCGGCCTTTTGGCTAAGATCAAGTGTAGTATCTGTTCTTATCAGTTTAATATCTGATACGTCCCCCATCGGGGGACCACATATTAAACGGATTTTTGGAACAGGGAGCTGGATCAGGAGCTTGCTCCGTCCTCTCCACGCATCGGCCCGGTATTGCAGCGCCTCCGGGAGCGGTGCACCACCTTCTCTCAGCGGTGAAAAGACAGACGTAGCTAGCAAGCAAGCAAGCAAGCAAGCAAGCGAGGTGGACTGGAGCTCCTTCTTCTCGGGTCTCGTCTCTCGTCCATCTGTGTGTCTCTCTCTCCCCCTCCCCCTCCCCGTCTCCGTTCCCGTGCTCCCTCTGTGCACTTTCCCGCGTCTCGACTCTCTGGGCAAGCAGGCCGGCCCCCTTTTCGGCTCCCGTGCGTTTTCCCTCCAAAAAACTTAGTTTTTTCAGCCTTTTCCCAGGGAGGCAGGCGTGGCTTTTGTGTGTGTGTGTGTGTGTGTGTATGTGTGTGTGTGTGTGTGTGTGTGTCCCCGTCCTCGCAGGCGGGCCCCTTTCGACAGCCGGGCGGTTTCCCTCCAAAAAACTTAGTATATACACCTTTTCTTCCTTTTTTTCCGGCAGGCGGGCAGGCGCGCGCGTCTGTGTGTGTGTGTGTCCCCGTCCCTCCCGAGAGAGCGCTGCCCCTTGCCTCTGCCCGCAGGTGCCGACGGTCCGCTTTCGCTTGCAGCTCGCTCGGCACAGCTGCTGCTGGTGGGAGGGGCCTAAGCTAAGGAGGCCGGCCGGCTGGCGCCCCCCTGCGGCTGCGGTCGTTGTCGGGCCGTTGACAGGAGATCCAAGAGCAGGGCCCCCGCCCGGGACTGGCGGGCAGGCAGGCGAGCAAGCAGGCAGGCAAGAGAGGGGGAGAGCGGAGTCCGGGCGGCCGGCAGCCGCGTGCGGACCGGGCTCCCGAGGCGTCGGCCTGCGCCGCTGCGCGCCAGCCGGACGCCCGCGCGCCCGCCCAAGGCCGGCGTCGGGCATCGCTTCTCGGCCTTTTGGCTAAGATCAAGTGTAGTATCTGTTCTTATCAGTTTAATATCTGATACGTCCCCCATCGGGGGACCACATATTAAACGGATTTTTGGAACAGGGAGCTGGATCAGGAGCTTGCTCCGTCCTCTCCACGCATCGGCCCGGTATTGCAGCGCCTCCGGGAGCGGTGCACCACCTTCTCTCAGCGGTGAAAAGACAGACGTAGCTAGCAAGCAAGCAAGCAAGCAAGCAAGCGAGGTGGACTGGAGCTCCTTCTTCTCGGGTCTCGTCTCTCGTCCATCTGTGTGTCTCTCTCTCCCCCTCCCCCTCCCCGTCTCCGTTCCCGTGCTCCCTCTGTGCACTTTCCCGCGTCTCGACTCTCTGGGCAAGCAGGCCGGCCCCCTTTTCGGCTCCCGTGCGTTTTCCCTCCAAAAAACTTAGTTTTTTCAGCCTTTTCCCAGGGAGGCAGGCGTGGCTTTTGTGTGTGTGTGTGTGTGTGTGTGTATGTGTGTGTGTGTGTGTGTGTGTCCCCGTCCTCGCAGGCGGGCCCCTTTCGACAGCCGGGCGGTTTCCCTCCAAAAAACTTAGTATATACACCTTTTCTTCCTTTTTTTCCGGCAGGCGGGCAGGCGCGCGCGTCTGTGTGTGTGTGTGTCCCCGTCCCTCCCGAGAGAGCGCTGCCCCTTGCCTCTGCCCGCAGGTGCCGACGGTCCGCTTTCGCTTGCAGCTCGCTCGGCACAGCTGCTGCTGGTGGGAGGGGCCTAAGCTAAGGAGGCCGGCCGGCTGGCGCCCCCCTGCGGCTGCGGTCGTTGTCGGGCCGTTGACAGGAGATCCAAGAGCAGGGCCCCCGCCCGGGACTGGCGGGCAGGCAGGCGAGCAAGCAGGCAGGCAAGAGAGGGGGAGAGCGGAGTCCGGGCGGCCGGCAGCCGCGTGCGGACCGGGCTCCCGAGGCGTCGGCCTGCGCCGCTGCGCGCCAGCCGGACGCCCGCGCGCCCGCCCAAGGCCGGCGTCGGGCATCGCTTCTCGGCCTTTTGGCTAAGATCAAGTGTAGTATCTGTTCTTATCAGTTTAATATCTGATACGTCCCCCATCGGGGGACCACATATTAAACGGATTTTTGGAACAGGGAGCTGGATCAGGAGCTTGCTCCGTCCTCTCCACGCATCGGCCCGGTATTGCAGCGCCTCCGGGAGCGGTGCACCACCTTCTCTCAGCGGTGAAAAGACAGACGTAGCTAGCAAGCAAGCAAGCAAGCAAGCAAGCGAGGTGGACTGGAGCTCCTTCTTCTCGGGTCTCGTCTCTCGTCCATCTGTGTGTCTCTCTCTCCCCCTCCCCCTCCCCGTCTCCGTTCCCGTGCTCCCTCTGTGCACTTTCCCGCGTCTCGACTCTCTGGGCAAGCAGGCCGGCCCCCTTTTCGGCTCCCGTGCGTTTTCCCTCCAAAAAACTTAGTTTTTTCAGCCTTTTCCCAGGGAGGCAGGCGTGGCTTTTGTGTGTGTGTGTGTGTGTGTGTGTATGTGTGTGTGTGTGTGTGTGTGTGTCCCCGTCCTCGCAGGCGGGCCCCTTTCGACAGCCGGGCGGTTTCCCTCCAAAAAACTTAGTATATACACCTTTTCTTCCTTTTTTTCCGGCAGGCGGGCAGGCGCGCGCGTCTGTGTGTGTGTGTGTCCCCGTCCCTCCCGAGAGAGCGCTGCCCCTTGCCTCTGCCCGCAGGTGCCGACGGTCCGCTTTCGCTTGCAGCTCGCTCGGCACAGCTGCTGCTGGTGGGAGGGGCCTAAGCTAAGGAGGCCGGCCGGCTGGCGCCCCCCTGCGGCTGCGGTCGTTGTCGGGCCGTTGACAGGAGATCCAAGAGCAGGGCCCCCGCCCGGGACTGGCGGGCAGGCAGGCGAGCAAGCAGGCAGGCAAGAGAGGGGGAGAGCGGAGTCCGGGCGGCCGGCAGCCGCGTGCGGACCGGGCTCCCGAGGCGTCGGCCTGCGCCGCTGCGCGCCAGCCGGACGCCCGCGCGCCCGCCCAAGGCCGGCGTCGGGCATCGCTTCTCGGCCTTTTGGCTAAGATCAAGTGTAGTATCTGTTCTTATCAGTTTAATATCTGATACGTCCCCCATCGGGGGACCACATATTAAACGGATTTTTGGAACAGGGAGCTGGATCAGGAGCTTGCTCCGTCCTCTCCACGCATCGGCCCGGTATTGCAGCGCCTCCGGGAGCGGTGCACCACCTTCTCTCAGCGGTGAAAAGACAGACGTAGCTAGCAAGCAAGCAAGCAAGCAAGCAAGCGAGGTGGACTGGAGCTCCTTCTTCTCGGGTCTCGTCTCTCGTCCATCTGTGTGTCTCTCTCTCCCCCTCCCCCTCCCCGTCTCCGTTCCCGTGCTCCCTCTGTGCACTTTCCCGCGTCTCGACTCTCTGGGCAAGCAGGCCGGCCCCCTTTTCGGCTCCCGTGCGTTTTCCCTCCAAAAAACTTAGTTTTTTCAGCCTTTTCCCAGGGAGGCAGGCGTGGCTTTTGTGTGTGTGTGTGTGTGTGTGTGTATGTGTGTGTGTGTGTGTGTGTGTCCCCGTCCTCGCAGGCGGGCCCCTTTCGACAGCCGGGCGGTTTCCCTCCAAAAAACTTAGTATATACACCTTTTCTTCCTTTTTTTCCGGCAGGCGGGCAGGCGCGCGCGTCTGTGTGTGTGTGTGTCCCCGTCCCTCCCGAGAGAGCGCTGCCCCTTGCCTCTGCCCGCAGGTGCCGACGGTCCGCTTTCGCTTGCAGCTCGCTCGGCACAGCTGCTGCTGGTGGGAGGGGCCTAAGCTAAGGAGGCCGGCCGGCTGGCGCCCCCCTGCGGCTGCGGTCGTTGTCGGGCCGTTGACAGGAGATCCAAGAGCAGGGCCCCCGCCCGGGACTGGCGGGCAGGCAGGCGAGCAAGCAGGCAGGCAAGAGAGGGGGAGAGCGGAGTCCGGGCGGCCGGCAGCCGCGTGCGGACCGGGCTCCCGAGGCGTCGGCCTGCGCCGCTGCGCGCCAGCCGGACGCCCGCGCGCCCGCCCAAGGCCGGCGTCGGGCATCGCTTCTCGGCCTTTTGGCTAAGATCAAGTGTAGTATCTGTTCTTATCAGTTTAATATCTGATACGTCCCCCATCGGGGGACCACATATTAAACGGATTTTTGGAACAGGGAGCTGGATCAGGAGCTTGCTCCGTCCTCTCCACGCATCGGCCCGGTATTGCAGCGCCTCCGGGAGCGGTGCACCACCTTCTCTCAGCGGTGAAAAGACAGACGTAGCTAGCAAGCAAGCAAGCAAGCAAGCAAGCGAGGTGGACTGGAGCTCCTTCTTCTCGGGTCTCGTCTCTCGTCCATCTGTGTGTCTCTCTCTCCCCCTCCCCCTCCCCGTCTCCGTTCCCGTGCTCCCTCTGTGCACTTTCCCGCGTCTCGACTCTCTGGGCAAGCAGGCCGGCCCCCTTTTCGGCTCCCGTGCGTTTTCCCTCCAAAAAACTTAGTTTTTTCAGCCTTTTCCCAGGGAGGCAGGCGTGGCTTTTGTGTGTGTGTGTGTGTGTGTGTGTATGTGTGTGTGTGTGTGTGTGTGTCCCCGTCCTCGCAGGCGGGCCCCTTTCGACAGCCGGGCGGTTTCCCTCCAAAAAACTTAGTATATACACCTTTTCTTCCTTTTTTTCCGGCAGGCGGGCAGGCGCGCGCGTCTGTGTGTGTGTGTGTCCCCGTCCCTCCCGAGAGAGCGCTGCCCCTTGCCTCTGCCCGCAGGTGCCGACGGTCCGCTTTCGCTTGCAGCTCGCTCGGCACAGCTGCTGCTGGTGGGAGGGGCCTAAGCTAAGGAGGCCGGCCGGCTGGCGCCCCCCTGCGGCTGCGGTCGTTGTCGGGCCGTTGACAGGAGATCCAAGAGCAGGGCCCCCGCCCGGGACTGGCGGGCAGGCAGGCGAGCAAGCAGGCAGGCAAGAGAGGGGGAGAGCGGAGTCCGGGCGGCCGGCAGCCGCGTGCGGACCGGGCTCCCGAGGCGTCGGCCTGCGCCGCTGCGCGCCAGCCGGACGCCCGCGCGCCCGCCCAAGGCCGGCGTCGGGCATCGCTTCTCGGCCTTTTGGCTAAGATCAAGTGTAGTATCTGTTCTTATCAGTTTAATATCTGATACGTCCCCCATCGGGGGACCACATATTAAACGGATTTTTGGAACAGGGAGCTGGATCAGGAGCTTGCTCCGTCCTCTCCACGCATCGGCCCGGTATTGCAGCGCCTCCGGGAGCGGTGCACCACCTTCTCTCAGCGGTGAAAAGACAGACGTAGCTAGCAAGCAAGCAAGCAAGCAAGCAAGCGAGGTGGACTGGAGCTCCTTCTTCTCGGGTCTCGTCTCTCGTCCATCTGTGTGTCTCTCTCTCCCCCTCCCCCTCCCCGTCTCCGTTCCCGTGCTCCCTCTGTGCACTTTCCCGCGTCTCGACTCTCTGGGCAAGCAGGCCGGCCCCCTTTTCGGCTCCCGTGCGTTTTCCCTCCAAAAAACTTAGTTTTTTCAGCCTTTTCCCAGGGAGGCAGGCGTGGCTTTTGTGTGTGTGTGTGTGTGTGTATGTGTGTGTGTGTGTGTGTGTGTGTGTCCCCGTCCTCGCAGGCGGGCCCCTTTCGACAGCCGGGCGGTTTCCCTCCAAAAAACTTAGTATATACACCTTTTCTTCCTTTTTTTCCGGCAGGCGGGCAGGCGCGCGCGTCTGTGTGTGTGTGTGTCCCCGTCCCTCCCGAGAGAGCGCTGCCCCTTGCCTCTGCCCGCAGGTGCCGACGGTCCGCTTTCGCTTGCAGCTCGCTCGGCACAGCTGCTGCTGGTGGGAGGGGCCTAAGCTAAGGAGGCCGGCCGGCTGGCGCCCCCCTGCGGCTGCGGTCGTTGTCGGGCCGTTGACAGGAGATCCAAGAGCAGGGCCCCCGCCCGGGACTGGCGGGCAGGCAGGCGAGCAAGCAGGCAGGCAAGAGAGGGGGAGAGCGGAGTCCGGGCGGCCGGCAGCCGCGTGCGGACCGGGCTCCCGAGGCGTCGGCCTGCGCCGCTGCGCGCCAGCCGGACGCCCGCGCGCCCGCCCAAGGCCGGCGTCGGGCATCGCTTCTCGGCCTTTTGGCTAAGATCAAGTGTAGTATCTGTTCTTATCAGTTTAATATCTGATACGTCCCCCATCGGGGGACCACATATTAAACGGATTTTTGGAACAGGGAGCTGGATCAGGAGCTTGCTCCGTCCTCTCCACGCATCGGCCCGGTATTGCAGCGCCTCCGGGAGCGGTGCACCACCTTCTCTCAGCGGTGAAAAGACAGACGTAGCTAGCAAGCAAGCAAGCAAGCAAGCAAGCGAGGTGGACTGGAGCTCCTTCTTCTCGGGTCTCGTCTCTCGTCCATCTGTGTGTCTCTCTCTCCCCCTCCCCCTCCCCGTCTCCGTTCCCGTGCTCCCTCTGTGCACTTTCCCGCGTCTCGACTCTCTGGGCAAGCAGGCCGGCCCCCTTTTCGGCTCCCGTGCGTTTTCCCTCCAAAAAACTTAGTTTTTTCAGCCTTTTCCCAGGGAGGCAGGCGTGGCTTTTGTGTGTGTGTGTGTGTGTGTGTGTGTATGTGTGTGTGTGTGTGTGTGTGTCCCCGTCCTCGCAGGCGGGCCCCTTTCGACAGCCGGGCGGTTTCCCTCCAAAAAACTTAGTATATACACCTTTTCTTCCTTTTTTTCCGGCAGGCGGGCAGGCGCGCGCGTCTGTGTGTGTGTGTGTCCCCGTCCCTCCCGAGAGAGCGCTGCCCCTTGCCTCTGCCCGCAGGTGCCGACGGTCCGCTTTCGCTTGCAGCTCGCTCGGCACAGCTGCTGCTGGTGGGAGGGGCCTAAGCTAAGGAGGCCGGCCGGCTGGCGCCCCCCTGCGGCTGCGGTCGTTGTCGGGCCGTTGACAGGAGATCCAAGAGCAGGGCCCCCGCCCGGGACTGGCGGGCAGGCAGGCGAGCAAGCAGGCAGGCAAGAGAGGGGGAGAGCGGAGTCCGGGCGGCCGGCAGCCGCGTGCGGACCGGGCTCCCGAGGCGTCGGCCTGCGCCGCTGCGCGCCAGCCGGACGCCCGCGCGCCCGCCCAAGGCCGGCGTCGGGCATCGCTTCTCGGCCTTTTGGCTAAGATCAAGTGTAGTATCTGTTCTTATCAGTTTAATATCTGATACGTCCCCCATCGGGGGACCACATATTAAACGGATTTTTGGAACAGGGAGCTGGATCAGGAGCTTGCTCCGTCCTCTCCACGCATCGGCCCGGTATTGCAGCGCCTCCGGGAGCGGTGCACCACCTTCTCTCAGCGGTGAAAAGACAGACGTAGCTAGCAAGCAAGCAAGCAAGCAAGCAAGCGAGGTGGACTGGAGCTCCTTCTTCTCGGGTCTCGTCTCTCGTCCATCTGTGTGTCTCTCTCTCCCCCTCCCCCTCCCCGTCTCCGTTCCCGTGCTCCCTCTGTGCACTTTCCCGCGTCTCGACTCTCTGGGCAAGCAGGCCGGCCCCCTTTTCGGCTCCCGTGCGTTTTCCCTCCAAAAAACTTAGTTTTTTCAGCCTTTTCCCAGGGAGGCAGGCGTGGCTTTTGTGTGTGTGTGTGTGTGTGTGTGTGTATGTGTGTGTGTGTGTGTGTGTCCCCGTCCTCGCAGGCGGGCCCCTTTCGACAGCCGGGCGGTTTCCCTCCAAAAAACTTAGTATATACACCTTTTCTTCCTTTTTTTCCGGCAGGCGGGCAGGCGCGCGCGTCTGTGTGTGTGTGTGTCCCCGTCCCTCCCGAGAGAGCGCTGCCCCTTGCCTCTGCCCGCAGGTGCCGACGGTCCGCTTTCGCTTGCAGCTCGCTCGGCACAGCTGCTGCTGGTGGGAGGGGCCTAAGCTAAGGAGGCCGGCCGGCTGGCGCCCCCCTGCGGCTGCGGTCGTTGTCGGGCCGTTGACAGGAGATCCAAGAGCAGGGCCCCCGCCCGGGACTGGCGGGCAGGCAGGCGAGCAAGCAGGCAGGCAAGAGAGGGGGAGAGCGGCGGGCGGCCGGCAGCCGCGTGCGGACCGGGCTCCCGAGGCGTCGGCCTGCGCCGCTGCGCGCCAGCCGGACGCCCGCGCGCCCGCCCAAGGCCGGCGTCGGGCATCGCTTCTCGGCCTTTTGGCTAAGATCAAGTGTAGTATCTGTTCTTATCAGTTTAATATCTGATACGTCCCCCATCGGGGGACCACATATTAAACGGATTTTTGGAACAGGGAGCTGGATCAGGAGCTTGCTCCGTCCTCTCCACGCATCGGCCCGGTATTGCAGCGCCTCCGGGAGCGGTGCACCACCTTCTCTCAGCGGTGAAAAGACAGACGTAGCTAGCAAGCAAGCAAGCAAGCAAGCAAGCGAGGTGGACTGGAGCTCCTTCTTCTCGGGTCTCGTCTCTCGTCCATCTGTGTGTCTCTCTCTCCCCCTCCCCCTCCCCGTCTCCGTTCCCGTGCTCCCTCTGTGCACTTTCCCGCGTCTCGACTCTCTGGGCAAGCAGGCCGGCCCCCTTTTCGGCTCCCGTGCGTTTTCCCTCCAAAAAACTTAGTTTTTTCAGCCTTTTCCCAGGGAGGCAGGCGTGGCTTTTGTGTGTGTGTGTGTGTGTGTGTATGTGTGTGTGTGTGTGTGTGTGTGTGTCCCCGTCCTCGCAGGCGGGCCCCTTTCGACAGCCGGGCGGTTTCCCTCCAAAAAACTTAGTATATACACCTTTTCTTCCTTTTTTTCCGGCAGGCGGGCAGGCGCGCGCGTCTGTGTGTGTGTGTGTCCCCGTCCCTCCCGAGAGAGCGCTGCCCCTTGCCTCTGCCCGCAGGTGCCGACGGTCCGCTTTCGCTTGCAGCTCGCTCGGCACAGCTGCTGCTGGTGGGAGGGGCCTAAGCTAAGGAGGCCGGCCGGCTGGCGCCCCCCTGCGGCTGCGGTCGTTGTCGGGCCGTTGACAGGAGATCCAAGAGCAGGGCCCCCGCCCGGGACTGGCGGGCAGGCAGGCGAGCAAGCAGGCAGGCAAGAGAGGGGGAGAGCGGAGTCCGGGCGGCCGGCAGCCGCGTGCGGACCGGGCTCCCGAGGCGTCGGCCTGCGCCGCTGCGCGCCAGCCGGACGCCCGCGCGCCCGCCCAAGGCCGGCGTCGGGCATCGCTTCTCGGCCTTTTGGCTAAGATCAAGTGTAGTATCTGTTCTTATCAGTTTAATATCTGATACGTCCCCCATCGGGGGACCACATATTAAACGGATTTTTGGAACAGGGAGCTGGATCAGGAGCTTGCTCCGTCCTCTCCACGCATCGGCCCGGTATTGCAGCGCCTCCGGGAGCGGTGCACCACCTTCTCTCAGCGGTGAAAAGACAGACGTAGCTAGCAAGCAAGCAAGCAAGCAAGCAAGCGAGGTGGACTGGAGCTCCTTCTTCTCGGGTCTCGTCTCTCGTCCATCTGTGTGTCTCTCTCTCCCCCTCCCCCTCCCCGTCTCCGTTCCCGTGCTCCCTCTGTGCACTTTCCCGCGTCTCGACTCTCTGGGCAAGCAGGCCGGCCCCCTTTTCGGCTCCCGTGCGTTTTCCCTCCAAAAAACTTAGTTTTTTCAGCCTTTTCCCAGGGAGGCAGGCGTGGCTTTTGTGTGTGTGTGTGTGTGTGTGTGTATGTGTGTGTGTGTGTGTGTGTGTGTCCCCGTCCTCGCAGGCGGGCCCCTTTCGACAGCCGGGCGGTTTCCCTCCAAAAAACTTAGTATATACACCTTTTCTTCCTTTTTTTCCGGCAGGCGGGCAGGCGCGCGCGTCTGTGTGTGTGTGTGTCCCCGTCCCTCCCGAGAGAGCGCTGCCCCTTGCCTCTGCCCGCAGGTGCCGACGGTCCGCTTTCGCTTGCAGCTCGCTCGGCACAGCTGCTGCTGGTGGGAGGGGCCTAAGCTAAGGAGGCCGGCCGGCTGGCGCCCCCCTGCGGCTGCGGTCGTTGTCGGGCCGTTGACAGGAGATCCAAGAGCAGGGCCCCCGCCCGGGACTGGCGGGCAGGCAGGCGAGCAAGCAGGCAGGCAAGAGAGGGGGAGAGCGGAGTCCGGGCGGCCGGCAGCCGCGTGCGGACCGGGCTCCCGAGGCGTCGGCCTGCGCCGCTGCGCGCCAGCCGGACGCCCGCGCGCCCGCCCAAGGCCGGCGTCGGGCATCGCTTCTCGGCCTTTTGGCTAAGATCAAGTGTAGTATCTGTTCTTATCAGTTTAATATCTGATACGTCCCCCATCGGGGGACCACATATTAAACGGATTTTTGGAACAGGGAGCTGGATCAGGAGCTTGCTCCGTCCTCTCCACGCATCGGCCCGGTATTGCAGCGCCTCCGGGAGCGGTGCACCACCTTCTCTCAGCGGTGAAAAGACAGACGTAGCTAGCAAGCAAGCAAGCAAGCAAGCAAGCGAGGTGGACTGGAGCTCCTTCTTCTCGGGTCTCGTCTCTCGTCCATCTGTGTGTCTCTCTCTCCCCCTCCCCCTCCCCGTCTCCGTTCCCGTGCTCCCTCTGTGCACTTTCCCGCGTCTCGACTCTCTGGGCAAGCAGGCCGGCCCCCTTTTCGGCTCCCGTGCGTTTTCCCTCCAAAAAACTTAGTTTTTTCAGCCTTTTCCCAGGGAGGCAGGCGTGGCTTTTGTGTGTGTGTGTGTGTGTATGTGTGTGTGTGTGTGTGTGTGTGTGTCCCCGTCCTCGCAGGCGGGCCCCTTTCGACAGCCGGGCGGTTTCCCTCCAAAAAACTTAGTATATACACCTTTTCTTCCTTTTTTTCCGGCAGGCGGGCAGGCGCGCGCGTCTGTGTGTGTGTGTGTCCCCGTCCCTCCCGAGAGAGCGCTGCCCCTTGCCTCTGCCCGCAGGTGCCGACGGTCCGCTTTCGCTTGCAGCTCGCTCGGCACAGCTGCTGCTGGTGGGAGGGGCCTAAGCTAAGGAGGCCGGCCGGCTGGCGCCCCCCTGCGGCTGCGGTCGTTGTCGGGCCGTTGACAGGAGATCCAAGAGCAGGGCCCCCGCCCGGGACTGGCGGGCAGGCAGGCGAGCAAGCAGGCAGGCAAGAGAGGGGGAGAGCGGAGTCCGGGCGGCCGGCAGCCGCGTGCGGACCGGGCTCCCGAGGCGTCGGCCTGCGCCGCTGCGCGCCAGCCGGACGCCCGCGCGCCCGCCCAAGGCCGGCGTCGGGCATCGCTTCTCGGCCTTTTGGCTAAGATCAAGTGTAGTATCTGTTCTTATCAGTTTAATATCTGATACGTCCCCCATCGGGGGACCACATATTAAACGGATTTTTGGAACAGGGAGCTGGATCAGGAGCTTGCTCCGTCCTCTCCACGCATCGGCCCGGTATTGCAGCGCCTCCGGGAGCGGTGCACCACCTTCTCTCAGCGGTG
Source organism: Lepisosteus oculatus (assembly GCF_040954835.1). Classification (NCBI taxonomy): domain Eukaryota; kingdom Metazoa; phylum Chordata; class Actinopteri; order Semionotiformes; family Lepisosteidae; genus Lepisosteus; species Lepisosteus oculatus. The sequence goes on from NW_027168370.1 coordinate 13,367, forward strand.
AAAAGACAGACGTAGCTAGCAAGCAAGCAAGCAAGCAAGCAAGCGAGGTGGACTGGAGCTCCTTCTTCTCGGGTCTCGTCTCTCGTCCATCTGTGTGTCTCTCTCTCCCCCTCCCCCTCCCCGTCTCCGTTCCCGTGCTCCCTCTGTGCACTTTCCCGCGTCTCGACTCTCTGGGCAAGCAGGCCGGCCCCCTTTTCGGCTCCCGTGCGTTTTCCCTCCAAAAAACTTAGTTTTTTCAGCCTTTTCCCAGGGAGGCAGGCGTGGCTTTTGTGTGTGTGTGTGTGTGTGTGTATGTGTGTGTGTGTGTGTGTGTGTGTCCCCGTCCTCGCAGGCGGGCCCCTTTCGACAGCCGGGCGGTTTCCCTCCAAAAAACTTAGTATATACACCTTTTCTTCCTTTTTTTCCGGCAGGCGGGCAGGCGCGCGCGTCTGTGTGTGTGTGTGTCCCCGTCCCTCCCGAGAGAGCGCTGCCCCTTGCCTCTGCCCGCAGGTGCCGACGGTCCGCTTTCGCTTGCAGCTCGCTCGGCACAGCTGCTGCTGGTGGGAGGGGCCTAAGCTAAGGAGGCCGGCCGGCTGGCGCCCCCCTGCGGCTGCGGTCGTTGTCGGGCCGTTGACAGGAGATCCAAGAGCAGGGCCCCCGCCCGGGACTGGCGGGCAGGCAGGCGAGCAAGCAGGCAGGCAAGAGAGGGGGAGAGCGGAGTCCGGGCGGCCGGCAGCCGCGTGCGGACCGGGCTCCCGAGGCGTCGGCCTGCGCCGCTGCGCGCCAGCCGGACGCCCGCGCGCCCGCCCAAGGCCGGCGTCGGGCATCGCTTCTCGGCCTTTTGGCTAAGATCAAGTGTAGTATCTGTTCTTATCAGTTTAATATCTGATACGTCCCCCATCGGGGGACCACATATTAAACGGATTTTTGGAACAGGGAGCTGGATCAGGAGCTTGCTCCGTCCTCTCCACGCATCGGCCCGGTATTGCAGCGCCTCCGGGAGCGGTGCACCACCTTCTCTCAGCGGTGAAAAGACAGACGTAGCTAGCAAGCAAGCAAGCAAGCAAGCAAGCGAGGTGGACTGGAGCTCCTTCTTCTCGGGTCTCGTCTCTCGTCCATCTGTGTGTCTCTCTCTCCCCCTCCCCCTCCCCGTCTCCGTTCCCGTGCTCCCTCTGTGCACTTTCCCGCGTCTCGACTCTCTGGGCAAGCAGGCCGGCCCCCTTTTCGGCTCCCGTGCGTTTTCCCTCCAAAAAACTTAGTTTTTTCAGCCTTTTCCCAGGGAGGCAGGCGTGGCTTTTGTGTGTGTGTGTGTGTGTGTGTGTGTATGTGTGTGTGTGTGTGTGTGTGTCCCCGTCCTCGCAGGCGGGCCCCTTTCGACAGCCGGGCGGTTTCCCTCCAAAAAACTTAGTATATACACCTTTTCTTCCTTTTTTTCCGGCAGGCGGGCAGGCGCGCGCGTCTGTGTGTGTGTGTGTCCCCGTCCCTCCCGAGAGAGCGCTGCCCCTTGCCTCTGCCCGCAGGTGCCGACGGTCCGCTTTCGCTTGCAGCTCGCTCGGCACAGCTGCTGCTGGTGGGAGGGGCCTAAGCTAAGGAGGCCGGCCGGCTGGCGCCCCCCTGCGGCTGCGGTCGTTGTCGGGCCGTTGACAGGAGATCCAAGAGCAGGGCCCCCGCCCGGGACTGGCGGGCAGGCAGGCGAGCAAGCAGGCAGGCAAGAGAGGGGGAGAGCGGAGTCCGGGCGGCCGGCAGCCGCGTGCGGACCGGGCTCCCGAGGCGTCGGCCTGCGCCGCTGCGCGCCAGCCGGACGCCCGCGCGCCCGCCCAAGGCCGGCGTCGGGCATCGCTTCTCGGCCTTTTGGCTAAGATCAAGTGTAGTATCTGTTCTTATCAGTTTAATATCTGATACGTCCCCCATCGGGGGACCACATATTAAACGGATTTTTGGAACAGGGAGCTGGATCAGGAGCTTGCTCCGTCCTCTCCACGCATCGGCCCGGTATTGCAGCGCCTCCGGGAGCGGTGCACCACCTTCTCTCAGCGGTGAAAAGACAGACGTAGCTAGCAAGCAAGCAAGCAAGCAAGCAAGCGAGGTGGACTGGAGCTCCTTCTTCTCGGGTCTCGTCTCTCGTCCATCTGTGTGTCTCTCTCTCCCCCTCCCCCTCCCCGTCTCCGTTCCCGTGCTCCCTCTGTGCACTTTCCCGCGTCTCGACTCTCTGGGCAAGCAGGCCGGCCCCCTTTTCGGCTCCCGTGCGTTTTCCCTCCAAAAAACTTAGTTTTTTCAGCCTTTTCCCAGGGAGGCAGGCGTGGCTTTTGTGTGTGTGTGTGTGTGTGTGTGTATGTGTGTGTGTGTGTGTGTGTGTCCCCGTCCTCGCAGGCGGGCCCCTTTCGACAGCCGGGCGGTTTCCCTCCAAAAAACTTAGTATATACACCTTTTCTTCCTTTTTTTCCGGCAGGCGGGCAGGCGCGCGCGTCTGTGTGTGTGTGTGTCCCCGTCCCTCCCGAGAGAGCGCTGCCCCTTGCCTCTGCCCGCAGGTGCCGACGGTCCGCTTTCGCTTGCAGCTCGCTCGGCACAGCTGCTGCTGGTGGGAGGGGCCTAAGCTAAGGAGGCCGGCCGGCTGGCGCCCCCCTGCGGCTGCGGTCGTTGTCGGGCCGTTGACAGGAGATCCAAGAGCAGGGCCCCCGCCCGGGACTGGCGGGCAGGCAGGCGAGCAAGCAGGCAGGCAAGAGAGGGGGAGAGCGGAGTCCGGGCGGCCGGCAGCCGCGTGCGGACCGGGCTCCCGAGGCGTCGGCCTGCGCCGCTGCGCGCCAGCCGGACGCCCGCGCGCCCGCCCAAGGCCGGCGTCGGGCATCGCTTCTCGGCCTTTTGGCTAAGATCAAGTGTAGTATCTGTTCTTATCAGTTTAATATCTGATACGTCCCCCATCGGGGGACCACATATTAAACGGATTTTTGGAACAGGGAGCTGGATCAGGAGCTTGCTCCGTCCTCTCCACGCATCGGCCCGGTATTGCAGCGCCTCCGGGAGCGGTGCACCACCTTCTCTCAGCGGTGAAAAGACAGACGTAGCTAGCAAGCAAGCAAGCAAGCAAGCAAGCGAGGTGGACTGGAGCTCCTTCTTCTCGGGTCTCGTCTCTCGTCCATCTGTGTGTCTCTCTCTCCCCCTCCCCCTCCCCGTCTCCGTTCCCGTGCTCCCTCTGTGCACTTTCCCGCGTCTCGACTCTCTGGGCAAGCAGGCCGGCCCCCTTTTCGGCTCCCGTGCGTTTTCCCTCCAAAAAACTTAGTTTTTTCAGCCTTTTCCCAGGGAGGCAGGCGTGGCTTTTGTGTGTGTGTGTGTGTGTGTGTGTGTATGTGTGTGTGTGTGTGTGTCCCCGTCCTCGCAGGCGGGCCCCTTTCGACAGCCGGGCGGTTTCCCTCCAAAAAACTTAGTATATACACCTTTTCTTCCTTTTTTTCCGGCAGGCGGGCAGGCGCGCGCGTCTGTGTGTGTGTGTGTCCCCGTCCCTCCCGAGAGAGCGCTGCCCCTTGCCTCTGCCCGCAGGTGCCGACGGTCCGCTTTCGCTTGCAGCTCGCTCGGCACAGCTGCTGCTGGTGGGAGGGGCCTAAGCTAAGGAGGCCGGCCGGCTGGCGCCCCCCTGCGGCTGCGGTCGTTGTCGGGCCGTTGACAGGAGATCCAAGAGCAGGGCCCCCGCCCGGGACTGGCGGGCAGGCAGGCGAGCAAGCAGGCAGGCAAGAGAGGGGGAGAGCGGAGTCCGGGCGGCCGGCAGCCGCGTGCGGACCGGGCTCCCGAGGCGTCGGCCTGCGCCGCTGCGCGCCAGCCGGACGCCCGCGCGCCCGCCCAAGGCCGGCGTCGGGCATCGCTTCTCGGCCTTTTGGCTAAGATCAAGTGTAGTATCTGTTCTTATCAGTTTAATATCTGATACGTCCCCCATCGGGGGACCACATATTAAACGGATTTTTGGAACAGGGAGCTGGATCAGGAGCTTGCTCCGTCCTCTCCACGCATCGGCCCGGTATTGCAGCGCCTCCGGGAGCGGTGCACCACCTTCTCTCAGCGGTGAAAAGACAGACGTAGCTAGCAAGCAAGCAAGCAAGCAAGCAAGCGAGGTGGACTGGAGCTCCTTCTTCTCGGGTCTCGTCTCTCGTCCATCTGTGTGTCTCTCTCTCCCCCTCCCCCTCCCCGTCTCCGTTCCCGTGCTCCCTCTGTGCACTTTCCCGCGTCTCGACTCTCTGGGCAAGCAGGCCGGCCCCCTTTTCGGCTCCCGTGCGTTTTCCCTCCAAAAAACTTAGTTTTTTCAGCCTTTTCCCAGGGAGGCAGGCGTGGCTTTTGTGTGTGTGTGTGTGTGTATGTGTGTGTGTGTGTGTGTGTGTGTGTCCCCGTCCTCGCAGGCGGGCCCCTTTCGACAGCCGGGCGGTTTCCCTCCAAAAAACTTAGTATATACACCTTTTCTTCCTTTTTTTCCGGCAGGCGGGCAGGCGCGCGCGTCTGTGTGTGTGTGTGTCCCCGTCCCTCCCGAGAGAGCGCTGCCCCTTGCCTCTGCCCGCAGGTGCCGACGGTCCGCTTTCGCTTGCAGCTCGCTCGGCACAGCTGCTGCTGGTGGGAGGGGCCTAAGCTAAGGAGGCCGGCCGGCTGGCGCCCCCCTGCGGCTGCGGTCGTTGTCGGGCCGTTGACAGGAGATCCAAGAGCAGGGCCCCCGCCCGGGACTGGCGGGCAGGCAGGCGAGCAAGCAGGCAGGCAAGAGAGGGGGAGAGCGGAGTCCGGGCGGCCGGCAGCCGCGTGCGGACCGGGCTCCCGAGGCGTCGGCCTGCGCCGCTGCGCGCCAGCCGGACGCCCGCGCGCCCGCCCAAGGCCGGCGTCGGGCATCGCTTCTCGGCCTTTTGGCTAAGATCAAGTGTAGTATCTGTTCTTATCAGTTTAATATCTGATACGTCCCCCATCGGGGGACCACATATTAAACGGATTTTTGGAACAGGGAGCTGGATCAGGAGCTTGCTCCGTCCTCTCCACGCATCGGCCCGGTATTGCAGCGCCTCCGGGAGCGGTGCACCACCTTCTCTCAGCGGTGAAAAGACAGACGTAGCTAGCAAGCAAGCAAGCAAGCAAGCAAGCGAGGTGGACTGGAGCTCCTTCTTCTCGGGTCTCGTCTCTCGTCCATCTGTGTGTCTCTCTCTCCCCCTCCCCCTCCCCGTCTCCGTTCCCGTGCTCCCTCTGTGCACTTTCCCGCGTCTCGACTCTCTGGGCAAGCAGGCCGGCCCCCTTTTCGGCTCCCGTGCGTTTTCCCTCCAAAAAACTTAGTTTTTTCAGCCTTTTCCCAGGGAGGCAGGCGTGGCTTTTGTGTGTGTGTGTGTGTGTGTGTGTATGTGTGTGTGTGTGTGTGTGTGTCCCCGTCCTCGCAGGCGGGCCCCTTTCGACAGCCGGGCGGTTTCCCTCCAAAAAACTTAGTATATACACCTTTTCTTCCTTTTTTTCCGGCAGGCGGGCAGGCGCGCGCGTCTGTGTGTGTGTGTGTCCCCGTCCCTCCCGAGAGAGCGCTGCCCCTTGCCTCTGCCCGCAGGTGCCGACGGTCCGCTTTCGCTTGCAGCTCGCTCGGCACAGCTGCTGCTGGTGGGAGGGGCCTAAGCTAAGGAGGCCGGCCGGCTGGCGCCCCCCTGCGGCTGCGGTCGTTGTCGGGCCGTTGACAGGAGATCCAAGAGCAGGGCCCCCGCCCGGGACTGGCGGGCAGGCAGGCGAGCAAGCAGGCAGGCAAGAGAGGGGGAGAGCGGAGTCCGGGCGGCCGGCAGCCGCGTGCGGACCGGGCTCCCGAGGCGTCGGCCTGCGCCGCTGCGCGCCAGCCGGACGCCCGCGCGCCCGCCCAAGGCCGGCGTCGGGCATCGCTTCTCGGCCTTTTGGCTAAGATCAAGTGTAGTATCTGTTCTTATCAGTTTAATATCTGATACGTCCCCCATCGGGGGACCACATATTAAACGGATTTTTGGAACAGGGAGCTGGATCAGGAGCTTGCTCCGTCCTCTCCACGCATCGGCCCGGTATTGCAGCGCCTCCGGGAGCGGTGCACCACCTTCTCTCAGCGGTGAAAAGACAGACGTAGCTAGCAAGCAAGCAAGCAAGCAAGCAAGCGAGGTGGACTGGAGCTCCTTCTTCTCGGGTCTCGTCTCTCGTCCATCTGTGTGTCTCTCTCTCCCCCTCCCCCTCCCCGTCTCCGTTCCCGTGCTCCCTCTGTGCACTTTCCCGCGTCTCGACTCTCTGGGCAAGCAGGCCGGCCCCCTTTTCGGCTCCCGTGCGTTTTCCCTCCAAAAAACTTAGTTTTTTCAGCCTTTTCCCAGGGAGGCAGGCGTGGCTTTGTGTGTGTGTGTGTGTGTGTGTGTGTATGTGTGTGTGTGTGTGTGTGTGTCCCCGTCCTCGCAGGCGGGCCCCTTTCGACAGCCGGGCGGTTTCCCTCCAAAAAACTTAGTATATACACCTTTTCTTCCTTTTTTTCCGGCAGGCGGGCAGGCGCGCGCGTCTGTGTGTGTGTGTGTCCCCGTCCCTCCCGAGAGAGCGCTGCCCCTTGCCTCTGCCCGCAGGTGCCGACGGTCCGCTTTCGCTTGCAGCTCGCTCGGCACAGCTGCTGCTGGTGGGAGGGGCCTAAGCTAAGGAGGCCGGCCGGCTGGCGCCCCCCTGCGGCTGCGGTCGTTGTCGGGCCGTTGACAGGAGATCCAAGAGCAGGGCCCCCGCCCGGGACTGGCGGGCAGGCAGGCGAGCAAGCAGGCAGGCAAGAGAGGGGGAGAGCGGAGTCCGGGCGGCCGGCAGCCGCGTGCGGACCGGGCTCCCGAGGCGTCGGCCTGCGCCGCTGCGCGCCAGCCGGACGCCCGCGCGCCCGCCCAAGGCCGGCGTCGGGCATCGCTTCTCGGCCTTTTGGCTAAGATCAAGTGTAGTATCTGTTCTTATCAGTTTAATATCTGATACGTCCCCCATCGGGGGACCACATATTAAACGGATTTTTGGAACAGGGAGCTGGATCAGGAGCTTGCTCCGTCCTCTCCACGCATCGGCCCGGTATTGCAGCGCCTCCGGGAGCGGTGCACCACCTTCTCTCAGCGGTGAAAAGACAGACGTAGCTAGCAAGCAAGCAAGCAAGCAAGCAAGCGAGGTGGACTGGAGCTCCTTCTTCTCGGGTCTCGTCTCTCGTCCATCTGTGTGTCTCTCTCTCCCCCTCCCCCTCCCCGTCTCCGTTCCCGTGCTCCCTCTGTGCACTTTCCCGCGTCTCGACTCTCTGGGCAAGCAGGCCGGCCCCCTTTTCGGCTCCCGTGCGTTTTCCCTCCAAAAAACTTAGTTTTTTCAGCCTTTTCCCAGGGAGGCAGGCGTGGCTTTTGTGTGTGTGTGTGTGTGTGTGTGTATGTGTGTGTGTGTGTGTGTCCCCGTCCTCGCAGGCGGGCCCCTTTCGACAGCCGGGCGGTTTCCCTCCAAAAAACTTAGTATATACACCTTTTCTTCCTTTTTTTCCGGCAGGCGGGCAGGCGCGCGCGTCTGTGTGTGTGTGTGTCCCCGTCCCTCCCGAGAGAGCGCTGCCCCTTGCCTCTGCCCGCAGGTGCCGACGGTCCGCTTTCGCTTGCAGCTCGCTCGGCACAGCTGCTGCTGGTGGGAGGGGCCTAAGCTAAGGAGGCCGGCCGGCTGGCGCCCCCCTGCGGCTGCGGTCGTTGTCGGGCCGTTGACAGGAGATCCAAGAGCAGGGCCCCCGCCCGGGACTGGCGGGCAGGCAGGCGAGCAAGCAGGCAGGCAAGAGAGGGGGAGAGCGGAGTCCGGGCGGCCGGCAGCCGCGTGCGGACCGGGCTCCCGAGGCGTCGGCCTGCGCCGCTGCGCGCCAGCCGGACGCCCGCGCGCCCGCCCAAGGCCGGCGTCGGGCATCGCTTCTCGGCCTTTTGGCTAAGATCAAGTGTAGTATCTGTTCTTATCAGTTTAATATCTGATACGTCCCCCATCGGGGGACCACATATTAAACGGATTTTTGGAACAGGGAGCTGGATCAGGAGCTTGCTCCGTCCTCTCCACGCATCGGCCCGGTATTGCAGCGCCTCCGGGAGCGGTGCACCACCTTCTCTCAGCGGTGAAAAGACAGACGTAGCTAGCAAGCAAGCAAGCAAGCAAGCAAGCGAGGTGGACTGGAGCTCCTTCTTCTCGGGTCTCGTCTCTCGTCCATCTGTGTGTCTCTCTCTCCCCCTCCCCCTCCCCGTCTCCGTTCCCGTGCTCCCTCTGTGCACTTTCCCGCGTCTCGACTCTCTGGGCAAGCAGGCCGGCCCCCTTTTCGGCTCCCGTGCGTTTTCCCTCCAAAAAACTTAGTTTTTTCAGCCTTTTCCCAGGGAGGCAGGCGTGGCTTTTGTGTGTGTGTGTGTGTGTGTGTATGTGTGTGTGTGTGTGTGTGTGTGTCCCCGTCCTCGCAGGCGGGCCCCTTTCGACAGCCGGGCGGTTTCCCTCCAAAAAACTTAGTATATACACCTTTTCTTCCTTTTTTTCCGGCAGGCGGGCAGGCGCGCGCGTCTGTGTGTGTGTGTGTCCCCGTCCCTCCCGAGAGAGCGCTGCCCCTTGCCTCTGCCCGCAGGTGCCGACGGTCCGCTTTCGCTTGCAGCTCGCTCGGCACAGCTGCTGCTGGTGGGAGGGGCCTAAGCTAAGGAGGCCGGCCGGCTGGCGCCCCCCTGCGGCTGCGGTCGTTGTCGGGCCGTTGACAGGAGATCCAAGAGCAGGGCCCCCGCCCGGGACTGGCGGGCAGGCAGGCGAGCAAGCAGGCAGGCAAGAGAGGGGGAGAGCGGAGTCCGGGCGGCCGGCAGCCGCGTGCGGACCGGGCTCCCGAGGCGTCGGCCTGCGCCGCTGCGCGCCAGCCGGACGCCCGCGCGCCCGCCCAAGGCCGGCGTCGGGCATCGCTTCTCGGCCTTTTGGCTAAGATCAAGTGTAGTATCTGTTCTTATCAGTTTAATATCTGATACGTCCCCCATCGGGGGACCACATATTAAACGGATTTTTGGAACAGGGAGCTGGATCAGGAGCTTGCTCCGTCCTCTCCACGCATCGGCCCGGTATTGCAGCGCCTCCGGGAGCGGTGCACCACCTTCTCTCAGCGGTGAAAAGACAGACGTAGCTAGCAAGCAAGCAAGCAAGCAAGCAAGCGAGGTGGACTGGAGCTCCTTCTTCTCGGGTCTCGTCTCTCGTCCATCTGTGTGTCTCTCTCTCCCCCTCCCCCTCCCCGTCTCCGTTCCCGTGCTCCCTCTGTGCACTTTCCCGCGTCTCGACTCTCTGGGCAAGCAGGCCGGCCCCCTTTTCGGCTCCCGTGCGTTTTCCCTCCAAAAAACTTAGTTTTTTCAGCCTTTTCCCAGGGAGGCAGGCGTGGCTTTTGTGTGTGTGTGTGTGTGTGTGTGTATGTGTGTGTGTGTGTGTGTGTGTCCCCGTCCTCGCAGGCGGGCCCCTTTCGACAGCCGGGCGGTTTCCCTCCAAAAAACTTAGTATATACACCTTTTCTTCCTTTTTTTCCGGCAGGCGGGCAGGCGCGCGCGTCTGTGTGTGTGTGTGTCCCCGTCCCTCCCGAGAGAGCGCTGCCCCTTGCCTCTGCCCGCAGGTGCCGACGGTCCGCTTTCGCTTGCAGCTCGCTCGGCACAGCTGCTGCTGGTGGGAGGGGCCTAAGCTAAGGAGGCCGGCCGGCTGGCGCCCCCCTGCGGCTGCGGTCGTTGTCGGGCCGTTGACAGGAGATCCAAGAGCAGGGCCCCCGCCCGGGACTGGCGGGCAGGCAGGCGAGCAAGCAGGCAGGCAAGAGAGGGGGAGAGCGGAGTCCGGGCGGCCGGCAGCCGCGTGCGGACCGGGCTCCCGAGGCGTCGGCCTGCGCCGCTGCGCGCCAGCCGGACGCCCGCGCGCCCGCCCAAGGCCGGCGTCGGGCATCGCTTCTCGGCCTTTTGGCTAAGATCAAGTGTAGTATCTGTTCTTATCAGTTTAATATCTGATACGTCCCCCATCGGGGGACCACATATTAAACGGATTTTTGGAACAGGGAGCTGGATCAGGAGCTTGCTCCGTCCTCTCCACGCATCGGCCCGGTATTGCAGCGCCTCCGGGAGCGGTGCACCACCTTCTCTCAGCGGTGAAAAGACAGACGTAGCTAGCAAGCAAGCAAGCAAGCAAGCAAGCGAGGTGGACTGGAGCTCCTTCTTCTCGGGTCTCGTCTCTCGTCCATCTGTGTGTCTCTCTCTCCCCCTCCCCCTCCCCGTCTCCGTTCCCGTGCTCCCTCTGTGCACTTTCCCGCGTCTCGACTCTCTGGGCAAGCAGGCCGGCCCCCTTTTCGGCTCCCGTGCGTTTTCCCTCCAAAAAACTTAGTTTTTTCAGCCTTTTCCCAGGGAGGCAGGCGTGGCTTTTGTGTGTGTGTGTGTGTGTGTGTGTATGTGTGTGTGTGTGTGTGTGTGTCCCCGTCCTCGCAGGCGGGCCCCTTTCGACAGCCGGGCGGTTTCCCTCCAAAAAACTTAGTATATACACCTTTTCTTCCTTTTTTTCCGGCAGGCGGGCAGGCGCGCGCGTCTGTGTGTGTGTGTGTCCCCGTCCCTCCCGAGAGAGCGCTGCCCCTTGCCTCTGCCCGCAGGTGCCGACGGTCCGCTTTCGCTTGCAGCTCGCTCGGCACAGCTGCTGCTGGTGGGAGGGGCCTAAGCTAAGGAGGCCGGCCGGCTGGCGCCCCCCTGCGGCTGCGGTCGTTGTCGGGCCGTTGACAGGAGATCCAAGAGCAGGGCCCCCGCCCGGGACTGGCGGGCAGGCAGGCGAGCAAGCAGGCAGGCAAGAGAGGGGGAGAGCGGAGTCCGGGCGGCCGGCAGCCGCGTGCGGACCGGGCTCCCGAGGCGTCGGCCTGCGCCGCTGCGCGCCAGCCGGACGCCCGCGCGCCCGCCCAAGGCCGGCGTCGGGCATCGCTTCTCGGCCTTTTGGCTAAGATCAAGTGTAGTATCTGTTCTTATCAGTTTAATATCTGATACGTCCCCCATCGGGGGACCACATATTAAACGGATTTTTGGAACAGGGAGCTGGATCAGGAGCTTGCTCCGTCCTCTCCACGCATCGGCCCGGTATTGCAGCGCCTCCGGGAGCGGTGCACCACCTTCTCTCAGCGGTGAAAAGACAGACGTAGCTAGCAAGCAAGCAAGCAAGCAAGCAAGCGAGGTGGACTGGAGCTCCTTCTTCTCGGGTCTCGTCTCTCGTCCATCTGTGTGTCTCTCTCTCCCCCTCCCCCTCCCCGTCTCCGTTCCCGTGCTCCCTCTGTGCACTTTCCCGCGTCTCGACTCTCTGGGCAAGCAGGCCGGCCCCCTTTTCGGCTCCCGTGCGTTTTCCCTCCAAAAAACTTAGTTTTTTCAGCCTTTTCCCAGGGAGGCAGGCGTGGCTTTTGTGTGTGTGTGTGTGTGTGTGTGTATGTGTGTGTGTGTGTGTGTGTGTCCCCGTCCTCGCAGGCGGGCCCCTTTCGACAGCCGGGCGGTTTCCCTCCAAAAAACTTAGTATATACACCTTTTCTTCCTTTTTTTCCGGCAGGCGGGCAGGCGCGCGCGTCTGTGTGTGTGTGTGTCCCCGTCCCTCCCGAGAGAGCGCTGCCCCTTGCCTCTGCCCGCAGGTGCCGACGGTCCGCTTTCGCTTGCAGCTCGCTCGGCACAGCTGCTGCTGGTGGGAGGGGCCTAAGCTAAGGAGGCCGGCCGGCTGGCGCCCCCCTGCGGCTGCGGTCGTTGTCGGGCCGTTGACAGGAGATCCAAGAGCAGGGCCCCCGCCCGGGACTGGCGGGCAGGCAGGCGAGCAAGCAGGCAGGCAAGAGAGGGGGAGAGCGGAGTCCGGGCGGCCGGCAGCCGCGTGCGGACCGGGCTCCCGAGGCGTCGGCCTGCGCCGCTGCGCGCCAGCCGGACGCCCGCGCGCCCGCCCAAGGCCGGCGTCGGGCATCGCTTCTCGGCCTTTTGGCTAAGATCAAGTGTAGTATCTGTTCTTATCAGTTTAATATCTGATACGTCCCCCATCGGGGGACCACATATTAAACGGATTTTTGGAACAGGGAGCTGGATCAGGAGCTTGCTCCGTCCTCTCCACGCATCGGCCCGGTATTGCAGCGCCTCCGGGAGCGGTGCACCACCTTCTCTCAGCGGTGAAAAGACAGACGTAGCTAGCAAGCAAGCAAGCAAGCAAGCAAGCGAGGTGGACTGGAGCTCCTTCTTCTCGGGTCTCGTCTCTCGTCCATCTGTGTGTCTCTCTCTCCCCCTCCCCCTCCCCGTCTCCGTTCCCGTGCTCCCTCTGTGCACTTTCCCGCGTCTCGACTCTCTGGGCAAGCAGGCCGGCCCCCTTTTCGGCTCCCGTGCGTTTTCCCTCCAAAAAACTTAGTTTTTTCAGCCTTTTCCCAGGGAGGCAGGCGTGGCTTTTGTGTGTGTGTGTGTGTGTGTGTGTATGTGTGTGTGTGTGTGTGTGTGTCCCCGTCCTCGCAGGCGGGCCCCTTTCGACAGCCGGGCGGTTTCCCTCCAAAAAACTTAGTATATACACCTTTTCTTCCTTTTTTTCCGGCAGGCGGGCAGGCGCGCGCGTCTGTGTGTGTGTGTGTCCCCGTCCCTCCCGAGAGAGCGCTGCCCCTTGCCTCTGCCCGCAGGTGCCGACGGTCCGCTTTCGCTTGCAGCTCGCTCGGCACAGCTGCTGCTGGTGGGAGGGGCCTAAGCTAAGGAGGCCGGCCGGCTGGCGCCCCCCTGCGGCTGCGGTCGTTGTCGGGCCGTTGACAGGAGATCCAAGAGCAGGGCCCCCGCCCGGGACTGGCGGGCAGGCAGGCGAGCAAGCAGGCAGGCAAGAGAGGGGGAGAGCGGAGTCCGGGCGGCCGGCAGCCGCGTGCGGACCGGGCTCCCGAGGCGTCGGCCTGCGCCGCTGCGCGCCAGCCGGACGCCCGCGCGCCCGCCCAAGGCCGGCGTCGGGCATCGCTTCTCGGCCTTTTGGCTAAGATCAAGTGTAGTATCTGTTCTTATCAGTTTAATATCTGATACGTCCCCCATCGGGGGACCACATATTAAACGGATTTTTGGAACAGGGAGCTGGATCAGGAGCTTGCTCCGTCCTCTCCACGCATCGGCCCGGTATTGCAGCGCCTCCGGGAGCGGTGCACCACCTTCTCTCAGCGGTGAAAAGACAGACGTAGCTAGCAAGCAAGCAAGCAAGCAAGCAAGCGAGGTGGACTGGAGCTCCTTCTTCTCGGGTCTCGTCTCTCGTCCATCTGTGTGTCTCTCTCTCCCCCTCCCCCTCCCCGTCTCCGTTCCCGTGCTCCCTCTGTGCACTTTCCCGCGTCTCGACTCTCTGGGCAAGCAGGCCGGCCCCCTTTTCGGCTCCCGTGCGTTTTCCCTCCAAAAAACTTAGTTTTTTCAGCCTTTTCCCAGGGAGGCAGGCGTGGCTTTTGTGTGTGTGTGTGTGTGTGTGTGTATGTGTGTGTGTGTGTGTGTGTGTCCCCGTCCTCGCAGGCGGGCCCCTTTCGACAGCCGGGCGGTTTCCCTCCAAAAAACTTAGTATATACACCTTTTCTTCCTTTTTTTCCGGCAGGCGGGCAGGCGCGCGCGTCTGTGTGTGTGTGTGTCCCCGTCCCTCCCGAGAGAGCGCTGCCCCTTGCCTCTGCCCGCAGGTGCCGACGGTCCGCTTTCGCTTGCAGCTCGCTCGGCACAGCTGCTGCTGGTGGGAGGGGCCTAAGCTAAGGAGGCCGGCCGGCTGGCGCCCCCCTGCGGCTGCGGTCGTTGTCGGGCCGTTGACAGGAGATCCAAGAGCAGGGCCCCCGCCCGGGACTGGCGGGCAGGCAGGCGAGCAAGCAGGCAGGCAAGAGAGGGGGAGAGCGGAGTCCGGGCGGCCGGCAGCCGCGTGCGGACCGGGCTCCCGAGGCGTCGGCCTGCGCCGCTGCGCGCCAGCCGGACGCCCGCGCGCCCGCCCAAGGCCGGCGTCGGGCATCGCTTCTCGGCCTTTTGGCTAAGATCAAGTGTAGTATCTGTTCTTATCAGTTTAATATCTGATACGTCCCCCATCGGGGGACCACATATTAAACGGATTTTTGGAACAGGGAGCTGGATCAGGAGCTTGCTCCGTCCTCTCCACGCATCGGCCCGGTATTGCAGCGCCTCCGGGAGCGGTGCACCACCTTCTCTCAGCGGTGAAAAGACAGACGTAGCTAGCAAGCAAGCAAGCAAGCAAGCAAGCGAGGTGGACTGGAGCTCCTTCTTCTCGGGTCTCGTCTCTCGTCCATCTGTGTGTCTCTCTCTCCCCCTCCCCCTCCCCGTCTCCGTTCCCGTGCTCCCTCTGTGCACTTTCCCGCGTCTCGACTCTCTGGGCAAGCAGGCCGGCCCCCTTTTCGGCTCCCGTGCGTTTTCCCTCCAAAAAACTTAGTTTTTTCAGCCTTTTCCCAGGGAGGCAGGCGTGGCTTTTGTGTGTGTGTGTGTGTGTGTGTGTGTATGTGTGTGTGTGTGTGTGTGTCCCCGTCCTCGCAGGCGGGCCCCTTTCGACAGCCGGGCGGTTTCCCTCCAAAAAACTTAGTATATACACCTTTTCTTCCTTTTTTTCCGGCAGGCGGGCAGGCGCGCGCGTCTGTGTGTGTGTGTGTCCCCGTCCCTCCCGAGAGAGCGCTGCCCCTTGCCTCTGCCCGCAGGTGCCGACGGTCCGCTTTCGCTTGCAGCTCGCTCGGCACAGCTGCTGCTGGTGGGAGGGGCCTAAGCTAAGGAGGCCGGCCGGCTGGCGCCCCCCTGCGGCTGCGGTCGTTGTCGGGCCGTTGACAGGAGATCCAAGAGCAGGGCCCCCGCCCGGGACTGGCGGGCAGGCAGGCGAGCAAGCAGGCAGGCAAGAGAGGGGGAGAGCGGAGTCCGGGCGGCCGGCAGCCGCGTGCGGACCGGGCTCCCGAGGCGTCGGCCTGCGCCGCTGCGCGCCAGCCGGACGCCCGCGCGCCCGCCCAAGGCCGGCGTCGGGCATCGCTTCTCGGCCTTTTGGCTAAGATCAAGTGTAGTATCTGTTCTTATCAGTTTAATATCTGATACGTCCCCCATCGGGGGACCACATATTAAACGGATTTTTGGAACAGGGAGCTGGATCAGGAGCTTGCTCCGTCCTCTCCACGCATCGGCCCGGTATTGCAGCGCCTCCGGGAGCGGTGCACCACCTTCTCTCAGCGGTGAAAAGACAGACGTAGCTAGCAAGCAAGCAAGCAAGCAAGCAAGCGAGGTGGACTGGAGCTCCTTCTTCTCGGGTCTCGTCTCTCGTCCATCTGTGTGTCTCTCTCTCCCCCTCCCCCTCCCCGTCTCCGTTCCCGTGCTCCCTCTGTGCACTTTCCCGCGTCTCGACTCTCTGGGCAAGCAGGCCGGCCCCCTTTTCGGCTCCCGTGCGTTTTCCCTCCAAAAAACTTAGTTTTTTCAGCCTTTTCCCAGGGAGGCAGGCGTGGCTTTTGTGTGTGTGTGTGTGTGTGTGTGTATGTGTGTGTGTGTGTGTGTGTGTCCCCGTCCTCGCAGGCGGGCCCCTTTCGACAGCCGGGCGGTTTCCCTCCAAAAAACTTAGTATATACACCTTTTCTTCCTTTTTTTCCGGCAGGCGGGCAGGCGCGCGCGTCTGTGTGTGTGTGTGTCCCCGTCCCTCCCGAGAGAGCGCTGCCCCTTGCCTCTGCCCGCAGGTGCCGACGGTCCGCTTTCGCTTGCAGCTCGCTCGGCACAGCTGCTGCTGGTGGGAGGGGCCTAAGCTAAGGAGGCCGGCCGGCTGGCGCCCCCCTGCGGCTGCGGTCGTTGTCGGGCCGTTGACAGGAGATCCAAGAGCAGGGCCCCCGCCCGGGACTGGCGGGCAGGCAGGCGAGCAAGCAGGCAGGCAAGAGAGGGGGAGAGCGGAGTCCGGGCGGCCGGCAGCCGCGTGCGGACCGGGCTCCCGAGGCGTCGGCCTGCGCCGCTGCGCGCCAGCCGGACGCCCGCGCGCCCGCCCAAGGCCGGCGTCGGGCATCGCTTCTCGGCCTTTTGGCTAAGATCAAGTGTAGTATCTGTTCTTATCAGTTTAATATCTGATACGTCCCCCATCGGGGGACCACATATTAAACGGATTTTTGGAACAGGGAGCTGGATCAGGAGCTTGCTCCGTCCTCTCCACGCATCGGCCCGGTATTGCAGCGCCTCCGGGAGCGGTGCACCACCTTCTCTCAGCGGTGAAAAGACAGACGTAGCTAGCAAGCAAGCAAGCAAGCAAGCAAGCGAGGTGGACTGGAGCTCCTTCTTCTCGGGTCTCGTCTCTCGTCCATCTGTGTGTCTCTCTCTCCCCCTCCCCCTCCCCGTCTCCGTTCCCGTGCTCCCTCTGTGCACTTTCCCGCGTCTCGACTCTCTGGGCAAGCAGGCCGGCCCCCTTTTCGGCTCCCGTGCGTTTTCCCTCCAAAAAACTTAGTTTTTTCAGCCTTTTCCCAGGGAGGCAGGCGTGGCTTTTGTGTGTGTGTGTGTGTGTGTGTGTATGTGTGTGTGTGTGTGTGTGTGTGTCCCCGTCCTCGCAGGCGGGCCCCTTTCGACAGCCGGGCGGTTTCCCTCCAAAAAACTTAGTATATACACCTTTTCTTCCTTTTTTTCCGGCAGGCGGGCAGGCGCGCGCGTCTGTGTGTGTGTGTGTCCCCGTCCCTCCCGAGAGAGCGCTGCCCCTTGCCTCTGCCCGCAGGTGCCGACGGTCCGCTTTCGCTTGCAGCTCGCTCGGCACAGCTGCTGCTGGTGGGAGGGGCCTAAGCTAAGGAGGCCGGCCGGCTGGCGCCCCCCTGCGGCTGCGGTCGTTGTCGGGCCGTTGACAGGAGATCCAAGAGCAGGGCCCCCGCCCGGGACTGGCGGGCAGGCAGGCGAGCAAGCAGGCAGGCAAGAGAGGGGGAGAGCGGAGTCCGGGCGGCCGGCAGCCGCGTGCGGACCGGGCTCCCGAGGCGTCGGCCTGCGCCGCTGCGCGCCAGCCGGACGCCCGCGCGCCCGCCCAAGGCCGGCGTCGGGCATCGCTTCTCGGCCTTTTGGCTAAGATCAAGTGTAGTATCTGTTCTTATCAGTTTAATATCTGATACGTCCCCCATCGGGGGACCACATATTAAACGGATTTTTGGAACAGGGAGCTGGATCAGGAGCTTGCTCCGTCCTCTCCACGCATCGGCCCGGTATTGCAGCGCCTCCGGGAGCGGTGCACCACCTTCTCTCAGCGGTGAAAAGACAGACGTAGCTAGCAAGCAAGCAAGCAAGCAAGCAAGCGAGGTGGACTGGAGCTCCTTCTTCTCGGGTCTCGTCTCTCGTCCATCTGTGTGTCTCTCTCTCCCCCTCCCCCTCCCCGTCTCCGTTCCCGTGCTCCCTCTGTGCACTTTCCCGCGTCTCGACTCTCTGGGCAAGCAGGCCGGCCCCCTTTTCGGCTCCCGTGCGTTTTCCCTCCAAAAAACTTAGTTTTTTCAGCCTTTTCCCAGGGAGGCAGGCGTGGCTTTGTGTGTGTGTGTGTGTGTGTGTGTATGTGTGTGTGTGTGTGTGTGTGTCCCCGTCCTCGCAGGCGGGCCCCTTTCGACAGCCGGGCGGTTTCCCTCCAAAAAACTTAGTATATACACCTTTTCTTCCTTTTTTTCCGGCAGGCGGGCAGGCGCGCGCGTCTGTGTGTGTGTGTGTCCCCGTCCCTCCCGAGAGAGCGCTGCCCCTTGCCTCTGCCCGCAGGTGCCGACGGTCCGCTTTCGCTTGCAGCTCGCTCGGCACAGCTGCTGCTGGTGGGAGGGGCCTAAGCTAAGGAGGCCGGCCGGCTGGCGCCCCCCTGCGGCTGCGGTCGTTGTCGGGCCGTTGACAGGAGATCCAAGAGCAGGGCCCCCGCCCGGGACTGGCGGGCAGGCAGGCGAGCAAGCAGGCAGGCAAGAGAGGGGGAGAGCGGAGTCCGGGCGGCCGGCAGCCGCGTGCGGACCGGGCTCCCGAGGCGTCGGCCTGCGCCGCTGCGCGCCAGCCGGACGCCCGCGCGCCCGCCCAAGGCCGGCGTCGGGCATCGCTTCTCGGCCTTTTGGCTAAGATCAAGTGTAGTATCTGTTCTTATCAGTTTAATATCTGATACGTCCCCCATCGGGGGACCACATATTAAACGGATTTTTGGAACAGGGAGCTGGATCAGGAGCTTGCTCCGTCCTCTCCACGCATCGGCCCGGTATTGCAGCGCCTCCGGGAGCGGTGCACCACCTTCTCTCAGCGGTGAAAAGACAGACGTAGCTAGCAAGCAAGCAAGCAAGCAAGCAAGCGAGGTGGACTGGAGCTCCTTCTTCTCGGGTCTCGTCTCTCGTCCATCTGTGTGTCTCTCTCTCCCCCTCCCCCTCCCCGTCTCCGTTCCCGTGCTCCCTCTGTGCACTTTCCCGCGTCTCGACTCTCTGGGCAAGCAGGCCGGCCCCCTTTTCGGCTCCCGTGCGTTTTCCCTCCAAAAAACTTAGTTTTTTCAGCCTTTTCCCAGGGAGGCAGGCGTGGCTTTTGTGTGTGTGTGTGTGTGTGTGTATGTGTGTGTGTGTGTGTGTGTGTGTCCCCGTCCTCGCAGGCGGGCCCCTTTCGACAGCCGGGCGGTTTCCCTCCAAAAAACTTAGTATATACACCTTTTCTTCCTTTTTTTCCGGCAGGCGGGCAGGCGCGCGCGTCTGTGTGTGTGTGTGTCCCCGTCCCTCCCGAGAGAGCGCTGCCCCTTGCCTCTGCCCGCAGGTGCCGACGGTCCGCTTTCGCTTGCAGCTCGCTCGGCACAGCTGCTGCTGGTGGGAGGGGCCTAAGCTAAGGAGGCCGGCCGGCTGGCGCCCCCCTGCGGCTGCGGTCGTTGTCGGGCCGTTGACAGGAGATCCAAGAGCAGGGCCCCCGCCCGGGACTGGCGGGCAGGCAGGCGAGCAAGCAGGCAGGCAAGAGAGGGGGAGAGCGGAGTCCGGGCGGCCGGCAGCCGCGTGCGGACCGGGCTCCCGAGGCGTCGGCCTGCGCCGCTGCGCGCCAGCCGGACGCCCGCGCGCCCGCCCAAGGCCGGCGTCGGGCATCGCTTCTCGGCCTTTTGGCTAAGATCAAGTGTAGTATCTGTTCTTATCAGTTTAATATCTGATACGTCCCCCATCGGGGGACCACATATTAAACGGATTTTTGGAACAGGGAGCTGGATCAGGAGCTTGCTCCGTCCTCTCCACGCATCGGCCCGGTATTGCAGCGCCTCCGGGAGCGGTGCACCACCTTCTCTCAGCGGTGAAAAGACAGACGTAGCTAGCAAGCAAGCAAGCAAGCAAGCAAGCGAGGTGGACTGGAGCTCCTTCTTCTCGGGTCTCGTCTCTCGTCCATCTGTGTGTCTCTCTCTCCCCCTCCCCCTCCCCGTCTCCGTTCCCGTGCTCCCTCTGTGCACTTTCCCGCGTCTCGACTCTCTGGGCAAGCAGGCCGGCCCCCTTTTCGGCTCCCGTGCGTTTTCCCTCCAAAAAACTTAGTTTTTTCAGCCTTTTCCCAGGGAGGCAGGCGTGGCTTTGTGTGTGTGTGTGTGTGTGTGTGTATGTGTGTGTGTGTGTGTGTGTGTCCCCGTCCTCGCAGGCGGGCCCCTTTCGACAGCCGGGCGGTTTCCCTCCAAAAAACTTAGTATATACACCTTTTCTTCCTTTTTTTCCGGCAGGCGGGCAGGCGCGCGCGTCTGTGTGTGTGTGTGTCCCCGTCCCTCCCGAGAGAGCGCTGCCCCTTGCCTCTGCCCGCAGGTGCCGACGGTCCGCTTTCGCTTGCAGCTCGCTCGGCACAGCTGCTGCTGGTGGGAGGGGCCTAAGCTAAGGAGGCCGGCCGGCTGGCGCCCCCCTGCGGCTGCGGTCGTTGTCGGGCCGTTGACAGGAGATCCAAGAGCAGGGCCCCCGCCCGGGACTGGCGGGCAGGCAGGCGAGCAAGCAGGCAGGCAAGAGAGGGGGAGAGCGGAGTCCGGGCGGCCGGCAGCCGCGTGCGGACCGGGCTCCCGAGGCGTCGGCCTGCGCCGCTGCGCGCCAGCCGGACGCCCGCGCGCCCGCCCAAGGCCGGCGTCGGGCATCGCTTCTCGGCCTTTTGGCTAAGATCAAGTGTAGTATCTGTTCTTATCAGTTTAATATCTGATACGTCCCCCATCGGGGGACCACATATTAAACGGATTTTTGGAACAGGGAGCTGGATCAGGAGCTTGCTCCGTCCTCTCCACGCATCGGCCCGGTATTGCAGCGCCTCCGGGAGCGGTGCACCACCTTCTCTCAGCGGTGAAAAGACAGACGTAGCTAGCAAGCAAGCAAGCAAGCAAGCAAGCGAGGTGGACTGGAGCTCCTTCTTCTCGGGTCTCGTCTCTCGTCCATCTGTGTGTCTCTCTCTCCCCCTCCCCCTCCCCGTCTCCGTTCCCGTGCTCCCTCTGTGCACTTTCCCGCGTCTCGACTCTCTGGGCAAGCAGGCCGGCCCCCTTTTCGGCTCCCGTGCGTTTTCCCTCCAAAAAACTTAGTTTTTTCAGCCTTTTCCCAGGGAGGCAGGCGTGGCTTTTGTGTGTGTGTGTGTGTGTGTGTATGTGTGTGTGTGTGTGTGTGTGTGTCCCCGTCCTCGCAGGCGGGCCCCTTTCGACAGCCGGGCGGTTTCCCTCCAAAAAACTTAGTATATACACCTTTTCTTCCTTTTTTTCCGGCAGGCGGGCAGGCGCGCGCGTCTGTGTGTGTGTGTGTCCCCGTCCCTCCCGAGAGAGCGCTGCCCCTTGCCTCTGCCCGCAGGTGCCGACGGTCCGCTTTCGCTTGCAGCTCGCTCGGCACAGCTGCTGCTGGTGGGAGGGGCCTAAGCTAAGGAGGCCGGCCGGCTGGCGCCCCCCTGCGGCTGCGGTCGTTGTCGGGCCGTTGACAGGAGATCCAAGAGCAGGGCCCCCGCCCGGGACTGGCGGGCAGGCAGGCGAGCAAGCAGGCAGGCAAGAGAGGGGGAGAGCGGAGTCCGGGCGGCCGGCAGCCGCGTGCGGACCGGGCTCCCGAGGCGTCGGCCTGCGCCGCTGCGCGCCAGCCGGACGCCCGCGCGCCCGCCCAAGGCCGGCGTCGGGCATCGCTTCTCGGCCTTTTGGCTAAGATCAAGTGTAGTATCTGTTCTTATCAGTTTAATATCTGATACGTCCCCCATCGGGGGACCACATATTAAACGGATTTTTGGAACAGGGAGCTGGATCAGGAGCTTGCTCCGTCCTCTCCACGCATCGGCCCGGTATTGCAGCGCCTCCGGGAGCGGTGCACCACCTTCTCTCAGCGGTGAAAAGACAGACGTAGCTAGCAAGCAAGCAAGCAAGCAAGCAAGCGAGGTGGACTGGAGCTCCTTCTTCTCGGGTCTCGTCTCTCGTCCATCTGTGTGTCTCTCTCTCCCCCTCCCCCTCCCCGTCTCCGTTCCCGTGCTCCCTCTGTGCACTTTCCCGCGTCTCGACTCTCTGGGCAAGCAGGCCGGCCCCCTTTTCGGCTCCCGTGCGTTTTCCCTCCAAAAAACTTAGTTTTTTCAGCCTTTTCCCAGGGAGGCAGGCGTGGCTTGTGTGTGTGTGTGTGTGTGTGTATGTGTGTGTGTGTGTGTGTGTGTGTGTCCCCGTCCTCGCAGGCGGGCCCCTTTCGACAGCCGGGCGGTTTCCCTCCAAAAAACTTAGTATATACACCTTTTCTTCCTTTTTTTCCGGCAGGCGGGCAGGCGCGCGCGTCTGTGTGTGTGTGTGTCCCCGTCCCTCCCGAGAGAGCGCTGCCCCTTGCCTCTGCCCGCAGGTGCCGACGGTCCGCTTTCGCTTGCAGCTCGCTCGGCACAGCTGCTGCTGGTGGGAGGGGCCTAAGCTAAGGAGGCCGGCCGGCTGGCGCCCCCCTGCGGCTGCGGTCGTTGTCGGGCCGTTGACAGGAGATCCAAGAGCAGGGCCCCCGCCCGGGACTGGCGGGCAGGCAGGCGAGCAAGCAGGCAGGCAAGAGAGGGGGAGAGCGGAGTCCGGGCGGCCGGCAGCCGCGTGCGGACCGGGCTCCCGAGGCGTCGGCCTGCGCCGCTGCGCGCCAGCCGGACGCCCGCGCGCCCGCCCAAGGCCGGCGTCGGGCATCGCTTCTCGGCCTTTTGGCTAAGATCAAGTGTAGTATCTGTTCTTATCAGTTTAATATCTGATACGTCCCCCATCGGGGGACCACATATTAAACGGATTTTTGGAACAGGGAGCTGGATCAGGAGCTTGCTCCGTCCTCTCCACGCATCGGCCCGGTATTGCAGCGCCTCCGGGAGCGGTGCACCACCTTCTCTCAGCGGTGAAAAGACAGACGTAGCTAGCAAGCAAGCAAGCAAGCAAGCAAGCGAGGTGGACTGGAGCTCCTTCTTCTCGGGTCTCGTCTCTCGTCCATCTGTGTGTCTCTCTCTCCCCCTCCCCCTCCCCGTCTCCGTTCCCGTGCTCCCTCTGTGCACTTTCCCGCGTCTCGACTCTCTGGGCAAGCAGGCCGGCCCCCTTTTCGGCTCCCGTGCGTTTTCCCTCCAAAAAACTTAGTTTTTTCAGCCTTTTCCCAGGGAGGCAGGCGTGGCTTTTGTGTGTGTGTGTGTGTATGTGTGTGTGTGTGTGTGTGTGTGTGTCCCCGTCCTCGCAGGCGGGCCCCTTTCGACAGCCGGGCGGTTTCCCTCCAAAAAACTTAGTATATACACCTTTTCTTCCTTTTTTTCCGGCAGGCGGGCAGGCGCGCGCGTCTGTGTGTGTGTGTGTCCCCGTCCCTCCCGAGAGAGCGCTGCCCCTTGCCTCTGCCCGCAGGTGCCGACGGTCCGCTTTCGCTTGCAGCTCGCTCGGCACAGCTGCTGCTGGTGGGAGGGGCCTAAGCTAAGGAGGCCGGCCGGCTGGCGCCCCCCTGCGGCTGCGGTCGTTGTCGGGCC
>NW_027168371.1:0-35941 GCF_040954835.1 Lepisosteus oculatus
GTGTTTTTCAGCCCGAAATAAACGCGTTTTTTCAGGACAACTGAATCCCCATGTAGCAACAAGGCTCAGAAGAGCCCACACACTCAGATCTTAACCCCAGTGTGCTGAAAGTGTCAAACATGTTTTTCAGCAGAAATAAACATGTTTCTGCAAGTTTGGTCAACCCCATGTAAGTTATGGGGCAGTAACAGTAACTTTCAAAACGTGTTTTTCAGCCCGAAATAAACACGTTTTTCAGACAACTGAATCCCCATGTAGCAACAAGGCTCAGAAGAGCCCACACACTCAGATCTTAACCCCAGTGTGCTGAAAGTGTCAAAACATGTTTTTCAGCAGAAATAAACATGTTTCTGCAAGTTTGGTCAACCCATGTAAGTTATGGGGCAGTAACAGTACACTTTTCAAAACGTGTTTTCAGCCCGAAATAAACGCGTTTTTTCAGACAACTGAATCCCCATGTAGCAACAAGGCTCAGAAGAGCCCACACACTCAGATCTTAACCCCAGTGTGCTGAAAGTGTCAAAACATGTTTTCAGCAGAAATAAACATGTTTCTGCAAGTTTGGTCAACCCCATGTAAGTTATGGGGCAGTAACAGTACACTTTTCAAACGTGTTTTCAGCCCGAAATAACGCGTTTTTCAGACACTGAATCACCATGTAGCAACAAGGCTCAGAAGAGCCCACACACTCAGATCTTAACCCAGTGTGCAGAAAGGTTCAAAACTGTTTTTCAGCAGAAATAAACTGTTTTCTGCAAGTTTGGTCAACCCCATGTAAGTTATGGGGCAGTAACAGTACACTTTTCAAAACGTGTTTTTCAGCCCGAAATAAACGCGTTTTTTCAGACAACTGAATCCCCATGTAGCAGCAAGGCTCAGAAGAGCCCACACACTCAGATCTTAACCCCAGTGTGCAGAAAGGGTCAAACGTGTTTTTCAGCAGAAATAAACATGTTTCTGCAAGTTTGGTCAACCCCATGTAAGTTATGGGGCAGTAACAGTACACTTTTCAAAACGTGTTTTCAGCCCGAAATAAACGCGTTTTTTCAGACAACTGAATCCCCATGTAGCAGCAAGGCTCAGAAGAGCCCACACACTCAGATCTTAACCCCAGTGTGCTGAAAGTGTCAAAACATGTTTTTCAGCAGAAATAAACATGTTCTGCAGGTTTGGTCAACCCATGTAAGTTATGGGGCAGTAACAGTACACTTTTCAAAACGTGTTTTTTCAGCCCGAAATAAACGCGTTTTTTCAGACAACTGAATCCCTATGTAGCAGCAAGTCTCAGAAGAGCCCACACACTCAGCTCTTAACCCCAGTGTGCAGAAAGGGTCAAAACATGTTTTTCAGCAGAAATAAACATGTTTCTGCAAGTTTGGTCAACCCCATGTAAGTTATGGGGCAGTAACAGTACACTTTTCAAAACGTGTTTTTCAGCCCGAAATAAACGCGTTTTTTCAGACAACTGAATCCCCATGTAGCAACAAGGCTCAGAAGAGCCACACACTCAGATCTTAACCCCAGTGTGCAGAAAGGGTTCAAAACATGTTTTTCAGCAGAAATAAACATGTTCTGCAAGTTTGGTCAACCCCATGTAAAGTTATGGGGCAGTAACAGTACACTTTTCAAAACGTGTTTTTCAGCCCGAAATAAACGCGTTTTTCAGACAACTGAATACCCATGTAGCAGCAAGGCTCAGAAGAGCCCACACACTCAGATCTTAACCGCAGTGTGCAGAAAGGGTCAACGTGTTTTTCAGCAGAAATAAACATGTTTTCTGCAAGTTTGGTCAACCCCATGTAAGTTATGGGGCAGTAACAGTACACTCTGCAAACCGTGTTTTCAGCCCGAATAAACGCGTTTTTTTCAGACAACTGAATACCCATGTAGCAGCAAGGCTCAGAAGAGCCCACACACTCAGATCTTAAACCCCAGTGTGCTGAAAGTGTCAAAACATGTTTTTCAGCAGAAATAAACATGTTTCTGCAAGTTTGGTCAACCCATGTAAGTTATGGGGCAGTAACAGTACACTTTTCAAAACGTGTTTTTCAGCCCGAAATAAACGCGTTTTTTCAGACAACTGAATCCCCATGTAGCAACAGGCTCAGAAGAGCCCACACACTCAGATCTTAACCCCCAGTGTGCTGAAAGTGTCAAAACGTGTTTTTCAGCAGAAATAAACATGTTTCTGCAAGTTTGGTCAACCCCATGTAAGTTATGGGGCAGTAACAGTACACTTTTCAAAACGTGTTTTTCAGCCCGAAATAAACGCGTTTTTCAGACAACTGAATCCCATGTAGCAACAAGGCTCAGAAGAGCCCACACACTCAGATCTTAACCCCAGTGTGCTGAAAGTGTCAAAACATGTTTTTCAGCAGAAATAACATGTTCTGCAAGTTTGGTCAACCCCATGTAAGTTATGGGGCAGTAACAGTACACTTTTCAAAACGTGTTTTTCAGCCCGAAATAAACGCGTTTTTTCAGTCAACTGAATCCCCATGTAGCAACAAGGCTCAGAAAGGCCCACACACTCAGATCTTAACCCAGTGTGCTGAAAGTGTCAAAACATGTTTTTCAGCAGAAATAAACATGTTTCTGCAAGTTTGGTCAACCCCATGTAAGTTATGGGGCAGTAACAGTACACTTTTCAAAACGTGTTTTTCAGCCCGAAATAAACGCGTTTTTTCAGACAACTGAATCCCCATGTAGCAACAAGGCTCAGAAGAGCCCACACACTCAGATCTTAACCCCAGTGTGCTGAAAGTGTCAAAACATGTTTTTCAGCAGAAATAAACATGTTTCTGCAAGTTTGGTCAACCCCATGTAAGTTATGGGGCAGTAACAGTACACTTTTCAAAACGTGTTTTTCAGCCCGAAATAACGCGTTTTTCAAACAACTGAATCCCCATGTAGCAACAAGGCTCAGAAGAGCCCACACACTCAGATCTTAACCCCAGTGTGCTGAAAGTGTCAAAACATGTTTTCAGCAGAAATAAACATGTTTCTGCAAGTTTGGTCAACCCCATGTAAGTTATGGGGCAGTAACAGTACACTTTTCAAAACGTGTTTTTCAGCCCGAAATAAACGCGTTTTTTCAGACAACTGAATCCCATGTAGCAACAAGGCTCAGAAGAGCCCACACACTCAGATCTTAACCCCAGTGTGCTGAAAGTGTCAAACATGTTTTTCAGCAGAAATAAACATGTTTCTGCAAGTTTGGTCAACCCCATGTAAGTTATGGGCAGTAACAGTACACTTTTCAAAACGTGTTTTTCAGCCCGAAATAAACGCGTTTTTCAGACAACTGAATCCCATGTAGCAACAAGGCTCAGAAGAGCCCACACACTCAGATCTTAACCCCAGTGTGCTGAAAGTGTCAAAACATGTTTTTCAGCAGAAATAAACATGTTTCTGCAAGTTTGGTCAACCCATGTAAGTTATGGGCAGTAACAGTACACTTTTCAAAACGTGTTTTTCAGCCCGAAATAAACGCGTTTTTCAGACAACTGAATCCCCATGTAGCAGCAAGGCTCAGAAGAGCCCACACACTCAGATCTTAACCCCAGTGTGCTGAAAGTGTCAAAACATGTTTTTCAGCAGAAATAAACATGTTTCTGCAGGTTTGGTCAACCCCATGTAAGTTATGGGCAGTAACAGTACACTTTTCAAACGTGTTTTTCAGCCCGAAATAAACGCGTTTTTTCAGACAACTGAATCCCTATGTAGCAGCAAGTCTCAGAAGAGCCCACACACTCAGCTCTTAACCCCAGTGTGCAGAAAGGGTCAAAACATGTTTTTCAGCAGAAATAAACATGTTTCTGCAAGTTTGGTCAACCCCATGTAAGTTATGGGGCAGTAACAGTACACTTTTCAAAACGTGTTTTTCAGCCCGAAATAAACGCGTTTTTCAGACAACTGAATCCCCATGTAGCAACAAGGGCTCAGAAGAGCCCACACACTCAGATCTTAACCCCAGTGTGCAGAAAGGGTCAAAACATGTTTTTCAGCAGAAATAAACATGTTCTGCAAGTTTGGTCAACCCCATGTAAGTTATGGGGCAGTAACAGTACACTCTGCAAAACGTGTTTTTTCAGCCCGAAATAAACGCTTTTTTCAGACAACTGAATCCCCATGTAGCAGCAAGGCTCAGAAGAGTCCACACACTCAGATCTTAACCCCAGTGTGCTGAAGTGTCAAAACATGTTTTTAGGCAGAAATAAACATGTTTCTGCAAGTTGGTCAACCCCATGTAAGTTATGGGGCAGTAACAGTACACTTTTTCAAAACGTGTTTTTTCAGCCCGAATAAACGCGTTTTTTCAGACAACTGAATACCCATGTAGCAGCAAGCTCAGAAGAGCCCACACACTCAGATCTTAACCCCAGTGTGCAGAAAGGGTCAAAACGTGTTTTTCAGCAGAAATAAACATGTTTCTGCAAGTTTGGTCAACCCCATGTAAGTTATGGGGCAGTAACAGTACGCTTTTCAAAACGTGTTTTCAGCCCGAAATAAACGCGTTTTTTCAGTCAACTGAATCCCATGGTAGCACAAGGCTCAGAAGAGCCCACACACTCAGATCTTAACCCCAGGTGTGCAGAAAGGTTCAAAACATGTTTTTCAGCAGAAATAAACATGTTTCTGCAAGTTTGGTCAACCCCATGTAAGTTATGGGGCAGTAACAGTACACTCTGCAAAACGTGTTTTTTCAGCCCGAAATAAACGCGTTTTTTTCAGACAACTGAATCCCCATGTAGCAGCAAGGCTCAGAAGAGTCACCACACTCAGATCTTAACCCCAGTGTGCTGAAAGTGTCAAACATGTTTTTAGGCAGAAATAAACATGTTTCTGCAAGTTTGGTCAACCCATGTAAGTTATGGGGCAGTAACAGTACACTTTTCAAACGTGTTTTCAGCCCGAAATAAACGCGTTTTTTCAGACAACTGAATCCCCATGTAGCAACAAGGCTCAGAAGAGCCCACACACTCAGATCTTAACCCCAGTGTGCTGAAAGTGTCAAAACATGTTTTTCAGCAGAAATAAACATGTTTCTGCAAGTTTGGTCAACCCCATGTAAGTTATGGGGCAGTAACAGTACACTTTTCAAAAAAGTGTTTTTCAGCCCGAAATAAACGCGTTTTTTCAGACAACTGATCCCCATGTAGCAACAAGCTCAGAAGAGCCCACACACTCAGATCTTAACCCCAGTGTGCTGAAAGTGTCAAACATGTTTTTCAGCAGAAATAAACATGTTTCTGCAAGTTTGGTCAACCCCATGTAAGTTATGGGGCAGTAACAGTACACTTTTCAAAACGTGTTTTTCAGCCCGAAATAAACGCGTTTTTTCAGACAACTGAATCCCCATGTAGCAACAAGGCTCAGAAGAGCCCACACACTCAGATCTTAACCCCAGTGTGCTGAAAGTGTCAAAACATGTTTTTCAGCAGAAATAAACATGTTTCTGCAAGTTTGGTCAACCCCATGTAAGTTATGGGGCAGTAACAGTACACTTTCAAAACGTGTTTTTCAGCCCTGGAATCCCCATGTAGCAAACAAGGCTCAGAAGAGCCCAAACACTCAGATCTTAACCCCAGTGTGCTGAAAAGTGTCAAAAACATGTTTTTCAGCAGAAATAAACATGTTTCTGCAAGTTTGGTCAACCCCATGTAAGTTATGGGGCAGTAACAGTACACTTTTCAAAACGTGTTTTTCAGCCCGAAATAAACACGTTTTTTCAGACAACTGAATCCCATGTAGCAACAAGGCTCAGAAGAGCCCACACACTCAGATCTTAACCCCAGTGTGCTGAAAGTGTCAAAACATGTTTTTCAGCAGAAATAAACATGTTTCTGCAAGTTTGGTCAACCCCATGTAAGTTATGGGGCAGTAACAGTACACTTTTCAAAACGTGTTTTTCAGCCCGAAATAAACGCGTTTTTTCAGACAACTGAATCCCCATGTAGCAACAAGGCTCAGAAGAGCCCACACACTCAGATCTTAACCCCAGTGTGCTGAAAGTGGTCAAACATGTTTTTCAGCTGAAATAAACATGTTTCTGCAAGTTTGGTCAACCCCATGTAAGTTATGGGGCAGTAACAGTACACTTTTCAAAACGTGTTTTTTCAGCCCGAAATAAACGCGTTTTTTCAGACAACTGAATCCCCATGTAGCAACAAGGCTCAGAAGAGCCCACACACTCAGATCTTAACCCCAGTGTGCAGAAAGGGTCAAAACGTGTTTTTCAGCAGAAAATAAACATGTTTCTGCAAGTTTGGTCAACCCCATGTAAGTTATGGGGCAGTAACAGTACACTCTGCAAAACGTGTTTTTCAGCCCGAAATAAACGCATTTTTTCAGACAACTGAATCCCCATGTAGCAGCAAGGCTCAGAAGAGCCCACACACTCAGATCTTAACCCCAGTGTGCTGAAAGTGTCAAAACATGTTTTTTCAGCAGAAATAAACATGTTTCTGCAAGTTTGGTCAACCCCATGTAAGTTATGGGGCAGTAACAGTACACTTTTCAAAACGTGTTTTTCAGCCCGAAATAAACGCGTTTTTTCAGACAACTGAATCCCCATGTAGCAGCAAGGCTCAGAAGAGCCCACACACTCAGATCTTAACCCCAGTGTGCTGAAAGTGTCAAAACATGTTTTTCAGCAGAATTAAACATGTTCTGCAAGTTTGGTCAACAACATGTAAGTTATGGGGCAGTAACAGTACACTTTTCAAAACGTGTTTTTCAGCCCGAAATAAACGCGTTTTTTCAGACAACTGAATCCCCATGTAGCAACAAGGCTCAGAAGAGCCCACACACTCAGATCTTAACCCCAGTGTGCTGAAAGTGTCAAAACATGTTTTTCAGCAGAAATAAACATGTTTCTGCAAGTTTGGTCAACCCCATGTAAGTTATGGGGCAGTAACAGTACACTTTTCAAAACGTGTTTTTCAGCCCGAAATAAACGCGTTTTTTCAGACAACTGAATCCCCATGTAGCAGCAAGGCTCAGAAGAGCCCACACACTCAGATCTTAACCCCAGTGTGCTGAAAGTGTCAAAACATGTTTTTCAGCAGAAATAAACATGTTTCTGCAAGTTTGGTCAACCCCATGTAAGTTATGGGGCAGTAACAGTACACTTTTCAAAACGTGTTTTTCAGCCCGAAATAAACGCGTTTTTTCAGACAACTGAATCCCCATGTAGCAACAAGGCTCAGAAGAGCCCAAACACTCAGATCTTAACCCCAGTGTGCTGAAAGTGTCAAAACATGTTTTTCAGCAGAAATAAACATGTTTCTGCAAGTTTGGTCAACCCCATGTAAGTTATGGGGCAGTAACAGTACACTTTTCAAAACGTGTTTTTCAGCCCGAAATAAACGCGTTTTTTCAGACAACTGAATCCCCATGTAGCAACAAGGCTCAGAAGAGCCCACACACTCAGATCTTAACCCCAGTGTGCTGAAAGTGTCAAAACGTGTTTTTCAGCAGAAATAAACATGTTTCTGCAAGTTTGGTCAACCCCATGTAAGTTATGGGGCAGTAACAGTACACTTTTCAAAACGTGTTTTTCAGCCCGAAATAAACGCGTTTTTTCAGACAACTGAATCCCCATGTAGCAACAAGGCTCAGAAGAGCCCACACACTCAGATCTTAACCCCAGTGTGCTGAAAGTGTCAAAACATGTTTTTCAGCAGAAATAAACATGTTTCTGCAAGTTTGGTCAACCCCATGTAAGTTATGGGGCAGTAACAGTACACTTTTCAAAACGTGTTTTTCAGCCCGAAATAAACGCGTTTTTTCAGTCAACTGAATCCCCATGTAGCAACAAGGCTCAGAAGAGCCCACACACTCAGATCTTAACCCCAGTGTGCTGAAAGTGTCAAAACATGTTTTTCAGCAGAAATAAACATGTTTCTGCAAGTTTGGTCAACCCCATGTAAGTTATGGGGCAGTAACAGTACACTTTTCAAAACGTGTTTTTCAGCCCGAAATAAACGCGTTTTTTCAGACAACTGAATCCCCATGTAGCAACAAGGCTCAGAAGAGCCCACACACTCAGATCTTAACCCCAGTGTGCTGAAAGTGTCAAAACATGTTTTTCAGCAGAAATAAACATGTTTCTGCAAGTTTGGTCAACCCCATGTAAGTTATGGGGCAGTAACAGTACGCTTTTCAAAACGTGTTTTTCAGCCCGAAATAAACGCGTTTTTTCAGTCAACTGAATCCCCATGTAGCAACAAGGCTCAGAAGAGCCCACACACTCAGATCTTAACCCCAGTGTGCAGAAAGGTTCAAAACATGTTTTTCAGCAGAAATAAACATGTTTCTGCAAGTTTGGTCAACCCCATGTAAGTTATGGGGCAGTAACAGTACACTCTGCAAAACGTGTTTTTCAGCCCGAAATAAACGCGTTTTTTCAGACAACTGAATCCCCATGTAGCAGCAAGGCTCAGAAGAGTCCACACACTCAGATCTTAACCCCAGTGTGCTGAAAGTGTCAAAACATGTTTTTAGGCAGAAATAAACATGTTTCTGCAAGTTTGGTCAACCCCATGTAAGTTATGGGGCAGTAACAGTACACTTTTCAAAACGTGTTTTTCAGCCCGAAATAAACGCGTTTTTTCAGACAACTGAATCCCCATGTAGCAACAAGGCTCAGAAGAGCCCACACACTCAGATCTTAACCCCAGTGTGCTGAAAGTGTCAAAACATGTTTTTCAGCAGAAATAAACATGTTTCTGCAAGTTTGGTCAACCCCATGTAAGTTATGGGGCAGTAACAGTACACTTTTCAAAACGTGTTTTTCAGCCCGAAATAAACGCGTTTTTTCAGACAACTGAATCCCCATGTAGCAACAAGGCTCAGAAGAGCCCACACACTCAGATCTTAACCCCAGTGTGCTGAAAGTGTCAAAACATGTTTTTCAGCAGAAATAAACATGTTTCTGCAAGTTTGGTCAACCCCATGTAAGTTATGGGGGAGTAACAGTACACTTTTCAAAACGTGTTTTTCAGCCCGAAATAAACGCGTTTTTTCAGACAACTGAATCCCCATGTAGCAACAAGGCTCAGAAGAGCCCACACACTCAGATCTTAACCCCAGTGTGCTGAAAGTGTCAAAACATGTTTTTCAGCAGAAATAAACATGTTTCTGCAAGTTTGGTCAACCCCATGTAAGTTATGGGGCAGTAACAGTACACTTTTCAAAACGTGTTTTTCAGCCCGAAATAAACGCGTTTTTTCAGACAACTGAATCCCCATGTAGCAACAAGGCTCAGAAGAGCCCAAACACTCAGATCTTAACCCCAGTGTGCTGAAAGTGTCAAAACATGTTTTTCAGCAGAAATAAACATGTTTCTGCAAGTTTGGTCAACCCCATGTAAGTTATGGGGCAGTAACAGTACACTTTTCAAAACGTGTTTTTCAGCCCGAAATAAACACGTTTTTTCAGACAACTGAATCCCCATGTAGCAACAAGGCTCAGAAGAGCCCACACACTCAGATCTTAACCCCAGTGTGCTGAAAGTGTCAAAACATGTTTTTCAGCAGAAATAAACATGTTTCTGCAAGTTTGGTCAACCCCATGTAAGTTATGGGGCAGTAACAGTACACTTTTCAAAACGTGTTTTTCAGCCCGAAATAAACGCGTTTTTTCAGACAACTGAATACCCATGTAGCAGCAAGGCTCAGAAGAGCCCACACACTCAGATCTTAACCCCAGTGTGCTGAAAGTGTCAAAACATGTTTTTCAGCAGAAATAAACATGTTTCTGCAAGTTTGGTCAACCCCATGTAAGTTATGGGGCAGTAACAGTACACTCTGCAAAACGTGTTTTTCAGCCCGAAATAAACGCATTTTTTCAGACAACTGAATCCCCATGTAGCAGCAAGGCTCAGAAGAGCCCACACACTCAGATCTTAACCCCAGTGTGCTGAAAGTGTCAAAACATGTTTTTCAGCAGAAATAAACATGTTTCTGCAAGTTTGGTCAACCCCATGTAAGTTATGGGGCAGTAACAGTACACTTTTCAAAACGTGTTTTTCAGCCCGAAATAAACGCGTTTTTTCAGACAACTGAATCCCCATGTAGCAGCAAGGCTCAGAAGAGCCCACACACTCAGATCTTAACCCCAGTGTGCTGAAAGTGTCAAAACATGTTTTTCAGCAGAAATAAACATGTTTCTGCAAGTTTGGTCAACAACATGTAAGTTATGGGGCAGTAACAGTACACTTTTCAAAACGTGTTTTTCAGCCCGAAATAAACGCGTTTTTTCAGACAACTGAATCCCCATGTAGCAACAAGGCTCAGAAGAGCCCACACACTCAGATCTTAACCCCAGTGTGCTGAAAGTGTCAAAACATGTTTTTCAGCAGAAATAAACATGTTTCTGCAAGTTTGGTCAACCCCATGTAAGTTATGGGGCAGTAACAGTACACTTTTCAAAACGTGTTTTTCAGCCCGAAATAAACGCGTTTTTTCAGACAACTGAATCCCCATGTAGCAGCAAGGCTCAGAAGAGCCCACACACTCAGATCTTAACCCCAGTGTGCTGAAAGTGTCAAAACATGTTTTTCAGCAGAAATAAACATGTTTCTGCAAGTTTGGTCAACCCCATGTAAGTTATGGGGCAGTAACAGTACACTTTTCAAAACGTGTTTTTCAGCCCGAAATAAACGCGTTTTTTCAGACAACTGAATCCCCATGTAGCAACAAGGCTCAGAAGAGCCCAAACACTCAGATCTTAACCCCAGTGTGCTGAAAGTGTCAAAACATGTTTTTCAGCAGAAATAAACATGTTTCTGCAAGTTTGGTCAACCCCATGTAAGTTATGGGGCAGTAACAGTACACTTTTCAAAACGTGTTTTTCAGCCCGAAATAAACGCGTTTTTTCAGACAACTGAATCCCCATGTAGCAACAAGGCTCAGAAGAGCCCACACACTCAGATCTTAACCCCAGTGTGCTGAAAGTGTCAAAACGTGTTTTTCAGCAGAAATAAACATGTTTCTGCAAGTTTGGTCAACCCCATGTAAGTTATGGGGCAGTAACAGTACACTTTTCAAAACGTGTTTTTCAGCCCGAAATAAACGCGTTTTTTCAGACAACTGAATCCCCATGTAGCAACAAGGCTCAGAAGAGCCCACACACTCAGATCTTAACCCCAGTGTGCTGAAAGTGTCAAAACATGTTTTTCAGCAGAAATAAACATGTTTCTGCAAGTTTGGTCAACCCCATGTAAGTTATGGGGCAGTAACAGTACACTTTTCAAAACGTGTTTTTCAGCCCGAAATAAACGCGTTTTTTCAGTCAACTGAATCCCCATGTAGCAACAAGGCTCAGAAGAGCCCACACACTCAGATCTTAACCCCAGTGTGCTGAAAGTGTCAAAACATGTTTTTCAGCAGAAATAAACATGTTTCTGCAAGTTTGGTCAACCCCATGTAAGTTATGGGGCAGTAACAGTACACTTTTCAAAACGTGTTTTTCAGCCCGAAATAAACGCGTTTTTTCAGACAACTGAATCCCCATGTAGCAACAAGGCTCAGAAGAGCCCACACACTCAGATCTTAACCCCAGTGTGCTGAAAGTGTCAAAACATGTTTTTCAGCAGAAATAAACATGTTTCTGCAAGTTTGGTCAACCCCATGTAAGTTATGGGGCAGTAACAGTACGCTTTTCAAAACGTGTTTTTCAGCCCGAAATAAACGCGTTTTTTCAGTCAACTGAATCCCCATGTAGCAACAAGGCTCAGAAGAGCCCACACACTCAGATCTTAACCCCAGTGTGCAGAAAGGTTCAAAACATGTTTTTCAGCAGAAATAAACATGTTTCTGCAAGTTTGGTCAACCCCATGTAAGTTATGGGGCAGTAACAGTACACTCTGCAAAACGTGTTTTTCAGCCCGAAATAAACGCGTTTTTTCAGACAACTGAATCCCCATGTAGCAGCAAGGCTCAGAAGAGTCCACACACTCAGATCTTAACCCCAGTGTGCTGAAAGTGTCAAAACATGTTTTTAGGCAGAAATAAACATGTTTCTGCAAGTTTGGTCAACCCCATGTAAGTTATGGGGCAGTAACAGTACACTTTTCAAAACGTGTTTTTCAGCCCGAAATAAACGCGTTTTTTCAGACAACTGAATCCCCATGTAGCAACAAGGCTCAGAAGAGCCCACACACTCAGATCTTAACCCCAGTGTGCTGAAAGTGTCAAAACATGTTTTTCAGCAGAAATAAACATGTTTCTGCAAGTTTGGTCAACCCCATGTAAGTTATGGGGCAGTAACAGTACACTTTTCAAAACGTGTTTTTCAGCCCGAAATAAACGCGTTTTTTCAGACAACTGAATCCCCATGTAGCAACAAGGCTCAGAAGAGCCCACACACTCAGATCTTAACCCCAGTGTGCTGAAAGTGTCAAAACATGTTTTTCAGCAGAAATAAACATGTTTCTGCAAGTTTGGTCAACCCCATGTAAGTTATGGGGCAGTAACAGTACACTTTTCAAAACGTGTTTTTCAGCCCGAAATAAACGCGTTTTTTCAGACAACTGAATCCCCATGTAGCAACAAGGCTCAGAAGAGCCCACACACTCAGATCTTAACCCCAGTGTGCTGAAAGTGTCAAAACATGTTTTTCAGCAGAAATAAACATGTTTCTGCAAGTTTGGTCAACCCCATGTAAGTTATGGGGCAGTAACAGTACACTTTTCAAAACGTGTTTTTCAGCCCGAAATAAACGCGTTTTTTCAGACAACTGAATCCCCATGTAGCAACAAGGCTCAGAAGAGCCCAAACACTCAGATCTTAACCCCAGTGTGCTGAAAGTGTCAAAACATGTTTTTCAGCAGAAATAAACATGTTTCTGCAAGTTTGGTCAACCCCATGTAAGTTATGGGGCAGTAACAGTACACTTTTCAAAACGTGTTTTTCAGCCCGAAATAAACACGTTTTTTCAGACAACTGAATCCCCATGTAGCAACAAGGCTCAGAAGAGCCCACACACTCAGATCTTAACCCCAGTGTGCTGAAAGTGTCAAAACATGTTTTTCAGCAGAAATAAACATGTTTCTGCAAGTTTGGTCAACCCCATGTAAGTTATGGGGCAGTAACAGTACACTTTTCAAAACGTGTTTTTCAGCCCGAAATAAACGCGTTTTTTCAGACAACTGAATCCCCATGTAGCAACAAGGCTCAGAAGAGCCCACACACTCAGATCTTAACCCCAGTGTGCTGAAAGTGTCAAAACATGTTTTTCAGCTGAAATAAACATGTTTCTGCAAGTTTGGTCAACCCCATGTAAGTTATGGGGCAGTAACAGTACACTTTTCAAAACGTGTTTTTCAGCCCGAAATAAACGCGTTTTTTCAGACAACTGAATCCCCATGTAGCAACAAGGCTCAGAAGAGCCCACACACTCAGATCTTAACCCCAGTGTGCAGAAAGGGTCAAAACGTGTTTTTCAGCAGAAATAAACATGTTTCTGCAAGTTTGGTCAACCCCATGTAAGTTATGGGGCAGTAACAGTACACTCTGCAAAACGTGTTTTTCAGCCCGAAATAAACGCATTTTTTCAGACAACTGAATCCCCATGTAGCAGCAAGGCTCAGAAGAGCCCACACACTCAGATCTTAACCCCAGTGTGCTGAAAGTGTCAAAACATGTTTTTCAGCAGAAATAAACATGTTTCTGCAAGTTTGGTCAACCCCATGTAAGTTATGGGGCAGTAACAGTACACTTTTCAAAACGTGTTTTTCAGCCCGAAATAAACGCGTTTTTTCAGACAACTGAATCCCCATGTAGCAGCAAGGCTCAGAAGAGCCCACACACTCAGATCTTAACCCCAGTGTGCTGAAAGTGTCAAAACATGTTTTTCAGCAGAAATAAACATGTTTCTGCAAGTTTGGTCAACAACATGTAAGTTATGGGGCAGTAACAGTACACTTTTCAAAACGTGTTTTTCAGCCCGAAATAAACGCGTTTTTTCAGACAACTGAATCCCCATGTAGCAACAAGGCTCAGAAGAGCCCACACACTCAGATCTTAACCCCAGTGTGCTGAAAGTGTCAAAACATGTTTTTCAGCAGAAATAAACATGTTTCTGCAAGTTTGGTCAACCCCATGTAAGTTATGGGGCAGTAACAGTACACTTTTCAAAACGTGTTTTTCAGCCCGAAATAAACGCGTTTTTTCAGACAACTGAATCCCCATGTAGCAGCAAGGCTCAGAAGAGCCCACACACTCAGATCTTAACCCCAGTGTGCTGAAAGTGTCAAAACATGTTTTTCAGCAGAAATAAACATGTTTCTGCAAGTTTGGTCAACCCCATGTAAGTTATGGGGCAGTAACAGTACACTTTTCAAAACGTGTTTTTCAGCCCGAAATAAACGCGTTTTTTCAGACAACTGAATCCCCATGTAGCAACAAGGCTCAGAAGAGCCCACACACTCAGATCTTAACCCCAGTGTGCTGAAAGTGTCAAAACATGTTTTTCAGCAGAAATAAACATGTTTCTGCAAGTTTGGTCAACCCCATGTAAGTTATGGGGCAGTAACAGTACACTTTTCAAAACGTGTTTTTCAGCCCGAAATAAACGCGTTTTTTCAGACAACTGAATCACCATGTAGCAACAAGGCTCAGAAGAGCCCACACACTCAGAACTTAACCCCAGTGTGCAGAAAGGTTCAAAACATGTTTTTCAGCAGAAATAAACATGTTTCTGCAAGTTTGGTCAACCCCATGTAAGTTATGGGGCAGTAACAGTACACTTTTCAAAACGTGTTTTTCAGCCCGAAATAAACGCGTTTTTTCAGACAACTGAATACCCATGTAGCAGCAAGGCTCAGAAGAGCCCACACACTCAGATCTTAACCCCAGTGTGCAGAAAGGGTCAAAACGTGTTTTTCCGCAGAAATAAACATGTTTCTGCAAGTTTGGTCAACCCCATGTAAGTTATGGGGCAGTAACAGTACACTTTTCAAAACGTGTTTTTCAGCCCGAAATAAACGCGTTTTTTCAGACAACTGAATCCCCATGTAGCAGCAAGGCTCAGAAGAGCCCACACACTCAGATCTTAACCCCAGTGTGCTGAAAGTGTCAAAACATGTTTTTCAGCAGAAATAAACATGTTTCTGCAAGTTTGGTCAACCCCATGTAAGTTATGGGGCAGTAACAGTACACTTTTCAAAACGTGTTTTTCAGCCCGAAATAAACGCGTTTTTTCAGACAACTGAATCCCCATGTAGCAACAAAGCTCAGAAGAGCCCACACACTCAGATCTTAACCCCAGTGTGCTGAAAGTGTCAAAACATGTTTTTCAGCAGAAATAAACATGTTTCTGCAAGTTTGGTCAACCCCATGTAAGTTATGGGGCAGTAACAGTACACTTTTCAAAACGTGTTTTTCAGCCCGAAATAAACGCGTTTTTTCAGACAACTGAATCCCCATGTAGCAGCAAGGCTCAGAAGAGCCCACACACTCAGATCTTAACCCCAGTGTGCTGAAAGTGTCAAAACATGTTTTTCAGCAGAAATAAACATGTTTCTGCAAGTTTGGTCAACCCCATGTAAGTTATGGGGCAGTAACAGTACACTTTTCAAAACGTGTTTTTCAGCCCGAAATAAACGCGTTTTTTCAGACAACTGAATCCCCATGTAGCAACAAGGCTCAGAAGAGCCCACACACTCAGATCTTAACCCCAGTGTGCTGAAAGTGTCAAAACATGTTTTTCAGCAGAAATAAACATGTTTCTGCAAGTTTGGTCAACCCCATGTAAGTTATGGGGCAGTAACAGTACACTTTTCAAAACGTGTTTTTCAGCCCGAAATAAACGCGTTTTTTCAGACAACTGAATCCCCATGTAGCAACAAGGCTCAGAAGAGCCCACACACTCAGATCTTAACCCCAGTGTGCTGAAAGTGTCAAAACATGTTTTTCAGCAGAAATAAACATGTTTCTGCAAGTTTGGTCAACCCCATGTAAGTTATGGGGCAGTAACAGTACACTTTTCAAAACGTGTTTTTCAGCCCGAAATAAACGCGTTTTTTCAGACAACTGAATCCCCATGTAGCAACAAGGCTCAGAAGAGCCCACACACTCAGATCTTAACCCCAGTGTGCTGAAAGTGTCAAAACATGTTTTTCAGCAGAAATAAACATGTTTCTGCAAGTTTGGTCAACCCCATGTAAGTTATGGGGCAGTAACAGTACACTTTTCAAAACGTGTTTTTCAGCCCGAAATAAACGCGTTTTTTCAGACAACTGAATCCCCATGTAGCAACAAGGCTCAGAAGAGCCCACACACTCAGATCTTAACCCCAGTGTGCAGAAAGGGTCAAAACGTGTTTTTCAGCAGAAATAAACATGTTTCTGCAAGTTTGGTCAACCCCATGTAAGTTATGGGGCAGTAACAGTACACTCTGCAAAACGTGTTTTTCAGCCCGAAATAAACGCGTTTTTTCAGACAACTGAATCCCCATGTAGCAGCAAGGCTCAGAAGAGCCCACACACTCAGATCTTAACCCCAGTGTGCTGAAAGTGTCAAAACATGTTTTTCAGCAGAAATAAACATGTTTCTGCAAGTTTGGTCAACCCCATGTAAGTTATGGGGCAGTAACAGTACACTTTTCAAAACGTGTTTTTCAGCCCTAAATAAACGCGTTTTTTCAGACAACTGAATCCCCATGTAGCAGCAAGGCTCAGAAGAGCCCACACACTCAGATCTTAACCCCAGTGTGCTGAAAGTGTCAAAACATGTTTTTCAGCAGAAATAAACATGTTTCTGCAAGTTTGGTCAACAACATGTAAGTTATGGGGCAGTAACAGTACACTTTTCAAAACGTGTTTTTCAGCCCGAAATAAACGCGTTTTTTCAGACAACTGAATCCCCATGTAGCAACAAGGCTCAGAAGAGCCCACACACTCAGATCTTAACCCCAGTGTGCTGAAAGTGTCAAAACATGTTTTTCAGCAGAAATAAACATGTTTCTGCAAGTTTGGTCAACCCCATGTAAGTTATGGGGCAGTAACAGTACACTTTTCAAAACGTGTTTTTCAGCCCGAAATAAACGCGTTTTTTCAGACAACTGAATCCCCATGTAGCAGCAAGGCTCAGAAGAGCCCACACACTCAGATCTTAACCCCAGTGTGCTGAAAGTGTCAAAACATGTTTTTCAGCAGAAATAAACATGTTTCTGCAAGTTTGGTCAACCCCATGTAAGTTATGGGGCAGTAACAGTACACTTTTCAAAACGTGTTTTTCAGCCCGAAATAAACGCGTTTTTTCAGACAACTGAATCCCCATGTAGCAACAAGGCTCAGAAGAGCCCACACACTCAGATCTTAACCCCAGTGTGCTGAAAGTGTCAAAACATGTTTTTCAGCAGAAATAAACATGTTTCTGCAAGTTTGGTCAACCCCATGTAAGTTATGGGGCAGTAACAGTACACTTTTCAAAACGTGTTTTTCAGCCCGAAATAAACGCGTTTTTTCAGACAACTGAATCACCATGTAGCAACAAGGCTCAGAAGAGCCCACACACTCAGAACTTAACCCCAGTGTGCAGAAAGGTTCAAAACATGTTTTTCAGCAGAAATAAACATGTTTCTGCAAGTTTGGTCAACCCCATGTAAGTTATGGGGCAGTAACAGTACACTTTTCAAAACGTGTTTTTCAGCCCGAAATAAACGCGTTTTTTCAGACAACTGAATACCCATGTAGCAGCAAGGCTCAGAAGAGCCCACACACTCAGATCTTAACCCCAGTGTGCAGAAAGGGTCAAAACGTGTTTTTCCGCAGAAATAAACATGTTTCTGCAAGTTTGGTCAACCCCATGTAAGTTATGGGGCAGTAACAGTACACTTTTCAAAACGTGTTTTTCAGCCCGAAATAAACGCGTTTTTTCAGACAACTGAATCCCCATGTAGCAGCAAGGCTCAGAAGAGCCCACACACTCAGATCTTAACCCCAGTGTGCTGAAAGTGTCAAAACATGTTTTTCAGCAGACATAAACATGTTTCTGCAGGTTTGGTCAACCCCATGTAAGTTATGGGGCAGTAACAGTACACTTTTCAAAACGTGTTTTTCAGCCCGAAATAAACGCGTTTTTTCAGACAACTGAATCCCTATGTAGCAGCAAGTCTCAGAAGAGCCCACACACTCAGCTCTTAACCCCAGTGTGCAGAAAGGGTCAAAACATGTTTTTCAGCAGAAATAAACATGTTTCTGCAAGTTTGGTCAACCCCATGTAAGTTATGGGGCAGTAACAGTACACTTTTCAAAACGTGTTTTTCAGCCCGAAATAAACGCGTTTTTTCAGACAACTGAATCCCCATGTAGCAACAAGGCTCAGAAGAGCCCACACACTCAGATCTTAACCCCAGTGTGCAGAAAGGGTCAAAACATGTTTTTCAGCAGAAATAAACATGTTTCTGCAAGTTTGGTCAACCCCATGTAAGTTATGGGGCAGTAACAGTACACTTTTCAAAACGTGTTTTTCAGCCCGAAATAAAAGCGTTTTTTCAGACAACTGAATACCCATGTAGCAGCAAGGCTCAGAAGAGCCCACACACTCAGATCTTAACCCCAGTGTGCAGAAAGGGTCAAAACGTGTTTTTCAGCAGAAATAAACATGTTTCTGCAAGTTTGGTCAACCCCATGTAAGTTATGGGGCAGTAACAGTACACTCTGCAAAACGTGTTTTTCAGCCCGAAATAAACGCGTTTTTTCAGACAACTGAATCCCCATGTAGCAGCAAGGCTCAGAAGAGCCCACACACTCAGATCTTAACCCCAGTGTGCTGAAAGTGTCAAAACATGTTTTTCAGCAGAAATAAACATGTTTCTGCAAGTTTGGTCAACCCCATGTAAGTTATGGGGCAGTAACAGTACACTTTTCAAAACGTGTTTTTCAGCCCGAAATAAACGCGTTTTTTCAGACAACTGAATCCCTATGTAGCAGCAAGTCTCAGAAGAGCCCACACACTCAGCTCTTAACCCCAGTGTGCAGATAGGGTCAAAACATGTTTTTCAGCAGAAATAAACATGTTTCTGCAAGTTTGGTCAACCCCATGTAAGTTATGGGGCAGTAACAGTACACTTTTCAAAACGTGTTTTTCAGCCCGAAATAAACGCGTTTTTTCAGACAACTGAATCCCCATGTAGCAACAAGGCTCAGAAGAGCCCACACACTCAGATCTTAACCCCAGTGTGCTGAAAGTGTCAAAACATGTTTTTCAGCAGAAATAAACATGTTTCTGCAAGTTTGGTCAACCCCATGTAAGTTATGGGGCAGTAACAGTACACTTTTCAAAACGTGTTTTTCAGCCCGAAATAAACGCGTTTTTTCAGACAACTGAATCCCCATGTAGCAACAAGGCTCAGAAGAGCCCAAACACTCAGATCTTAACCCCAGTGTGCTGAAAGTGTCAAAACATGTTTTTCAGCAGAAATAAACATGTTTCTGCAAGTTTGGTCAACCCCATGTAAGTTATGGGGCAGTAACAGTACACTTTTCAAAACGTGTTTTTCAGCCCGAAATAAACGCGTTTTTTCAGACAACTGAATCCCCATGTAGCAACAAGGCTCAGAAGAGCCCACACACTCAGATCTTAACCCCAGTGTGCTGAAAGTGTCAAAACATGTTTTTCAGCAGAAATAAACATGTTTCTGCAAGTTTGGTCAACCCCATGTAAGTTATGGGGCAGTAACAGTACACTTTTCAAAACGTGTTTTTCAGCCCGAAATAAACGCGTTTTTTCAGACAACTGAATCCCCATGTAGCAGCAAGGCTCAGAAGAGCCCACACACTCAGATCTTAACCCCAGTGTGCTGAAAGTGTCAAAACATGTTTTTCAGCAGAAATAAACATGTTTCTGCAAGTTTGGTCAACCCCATGTAAGTTATGGGGCAGTAACAGTACACTTTTCAAAACGTGTTTTTCAGCCCGAAATAAACGCGTTTTTTCAGACAACTGAATCCCCATGTAGCAACAAGGCTCAGAAGAGCCCACACACTCAGATCTTAACCCCAGTGTGCTGAAAG
The DNA here is from genome assembly GCF_040954835.1 of Lepisosteus oculatus. Taxonomy (NCBI): domain Eukaryota; kingdom Metazoa; phylum Chordata; class Actinopteri; order Semionotiformes; family Lepisosteidae; genus Lepisosteus; species Lepisosteus oculatus. Next base: position 20,026 of record NW_027168371.1, read on the forward strand.
TGTCAAAACATGTTTTTCAGCAGAAATAAACATGTTTCTGCAAGTTTGGTCAACCCCATGTAAGTTATGGGGCAGTAACAGTACACTTTTCAAAACGTGTTTTTCAGCCCGAAATAAACGCGTTTTTTCAGACAACTGAATACCCATGTAGCAGCAAGGCTCAGAAGAGCCCACACACTCAGATCTTAACCCCAGTGTGCAGAAAGGGTCAAAACGTGCTTTTCCGCAGAAATAAACATGTTTCTGCAAGTTTGGTCAACCCCATGTAAGTTATGGGGCAGTAACAGTACACTTTTCAAAACGTGTTTTTCAGCCCGAAATAAACGCGTTTTTTCAGACAACTGAATCCCCATGTAGCAGCAAGGCTCAGAAGAGCCCACACACTCAGATCTTAACCCCAGTGTGCTGAAAGTGTCAAAACATGTTTTTCAGCAGAAATAAACATGTTTCTGCAAGTTTGGTCAACCCCATGTAAGTTATGGGGCAGTAACAGTACACTTTTCAAAACGTGTTTTTCAGCCCGAAATAAACGCGTTTTTTCAGACAACTGAATCCCCATGTAGCAACAAAGCTCAGAAGAGCCCACACACTCAGATCTTAACCCCAGTGTGCTGAAAGTGTCAAAACATGTTTTTCAGCAGAAATAAACATGTTTCTGCAAGTTTGGTCAACCCCATGTAAGTTATGGGGCAGTAACAGTACACTTTTCAAAACGTGTTTTTCAGCCCGAAATAAACGCGTTTTTTCAGACAACTGAATCCCCATGTAGCAACAAGTTTCAGAAGAGCCCACACACTCAGATCTTAACCCCAGTGTGCTGAAAGTGTCAAAACATGTTTTTCAGCAGAAATAAACATGTTTCTGCAAGTTTGGTCAACCCCATGTAAGTTATGGGGCAGTAACAGTACACTTTTCAAAACGTGTTTTTCAGCCCGAAATAAACGCGTTTTTTCAGACAACTGAATACCCATGTAGCAGCAAGGCTCAGAAGAGCCCACACACTCAGATCTTAACCCCAGTGTGCAGAAAGGGTCAAAACGTGTTTTTCAGCAGAAATAAACATGTTTCTGCAAGTTTGGTCAACCCCATGTAAGTTATGGGGCAGTAACAGTACACTTTTCAAAACGTGTTTTTCAGCCCGAAATAAACGCGTTTTTTCAGACAACTGAATCCCCATGTAGCAACAAGTTTCAGAAGAGCCCACACACTCAGATCTTAACCCCAGTGTGCTGAAAGTGTCAAAACATGTTTTTCAGCAGAAATAAACATGTTTCTGCAAGTTTGGTCAACCCCATGTAAGTTATGGGGCAGTAACAGTACACTTTTCAAAACGTGTTTTTCAGCCCGAAATAAACGCGTTTTTTCAGACAACTGAATCCCCATGTAGCAACAAGGCTCAGAAGAGCCCACACACTCAGATCTTAACCCCAGTGTGCTGAAAGTGTCAAAACATGTTTTTCAGCAGAAATAAACATGTTTCTGCAAGTTTGGTCAACCCCATGTAAGTTATGGGGCAGTAACAGTACACTTTTCAAAACGTGTTTTTCAGCCCGAAATAAACGCGTTTTTTCAGACAACTGAATCCCCATGTAGCAACAAGGCTCAGAAGAGCCCACACACTCAGATCTTAACCCCAGTGTGCTGAAAGTGTCAAAACATGTTTTTCAGCAGAAATAAACATGTTTCTGAAAGTTTGGTCAACCCCATGTAAGTTATGGGGCAGTAACAGTACACTTTTCAAAACGTGTTTTTCAGCCCGAAATAAACGCGTTTTTTCAGACAACTGAATCCCCATGTAGCAGCAAGGCTCAGAAGAGCCCACACACTCAGATCTTAACCCCAGTGTGCTGAAAGTGTCAAAACATGTTTTTCAGCAGAAATAAACATGTTTCTGCAGGTTTGGTCAACCCCATGTAAGTTATGGGGCAGTAACAGTACACTTTTCAAAACGTGTTTTTCAGCCCGAAATAAACGCGTTTTTTCAGACAACTGAATCCCTATGTAGCAGCAAGTCTCAGAAGAGCCCACACACTCAGCTCTTAACCCCAGTGTGCAGAAAGGGTCAAAACATGTTTTTCAGCAGAAATAAACATGTTTCTGCAAGTTTGGTCAACCCCATGTAAGTTATGGGGCAGTAACAGTACACTTTTCAAAACGTGTTTTTCAGCCCGAAATAAACGCGTTTTTTCAGACAACTGAATCCCCATGTAGCAACAAGGCTCAGAAGAGCCCACACACTCAGATCTTAACCCCAGTGTGCAGAAAGGGTCAAAACATGTTTTTCAGCAGAAATAAACATGTTTCTGCAAGTTTGGTCAACCCCATGTAAGTTATGGGGCAGTAACAGTACACTCTGCAAAACGTGTTTTTCAGCCCGAAATAAACGCGTTTTTTCAGACAACTGAATCCCCATGTAGCAGCAAGGCTCAGAAGAGTCCACACACTCAGATCTTAACCCCAGTGTGCTGAAAGTGTCAAAACATGTTTTTAGGCAGAAATAAACATGTTTCTGCAAGTTTGGTCAACCCCATGTAAGTTATGGGGCAGTAACAGTACACTTTTCAAAACGTGTTTTTCAGCCCGAAATAAACGCGTTTTTTCAGACAACTGAATACCCATGTAGCAGCAAGGCTCAGAAGAGCCCACACACTCAGATCTTAACCCCAGTGTGCAGAAAGGGTCAAAACGTGTTTTTCAGCAGAAATAAACATGTTTCTGCAAGTTTGGTCAACCCCATGTAAGTTATGGGGCAGTAACAGTACACTTTTCAAAACGTGTTTTTCAGCCCGAAATAAACGCGTTTTTTCAGTCAACTGAATCCCCATGTAGCAACAAGGCTCAGAAGAGCCCACACACTCAGATCTTAACCCCAGTGTGCAGAAAGAATCAAAACATGTTTTTCAGCAGAAATAAACATGTTTCTGCAAGTTTGGTCAACCCCATGTAAGTTATGGGGCAGTAACAGTACACTCTGCAAAACGTGTTTTTCAGCCCGAAATAAACGCGTTTTTTCAGACAACTGAATCCCCATGTAGCAGCAAGGCTCAGAAGAGTCCACACACTCAGATCTTAACCCCAGTGTGCTGAAAGTGTCAAAACATGTTTTTAGGCAGAAATAAACATGTTTCTGCAAGTTTGGTCAACCCCATGTAAGTTATGGGGCAGTAACAGTACACTTTTCAAAACGTGTTTTTCAGCCCGAAATAAACGCGTTTTTTCAGACAACTGAATCCCCATGTAGCAACAAGGCTCAGAAGAGCCCACACACTCAGATCTTAACCCCAGTGTGCTGAAAGTGTCAAAACATGTTTTTCAGCAGAAATAAACATGTTTCTGCAAGTTTGGTCAACCCCATGTAAGTTATGGGGCAGTAACAGTACACTTTTCAAAACGTGTTTTTCAGCCCGAAATAAACGCGTTTTTTCAGACAACTGAATCCCCATGTAGCAACAAGGCTCAGAAGAGCCCACACACTCAGATCTTAACCCCAGTGTGCTGAAAGTGTCAAAACATGTTTTTCAGCAGAAATAAACATGTTTCTGCAAGTTTGGTCAACCCCATGTAAGTTATGGGGCAGTAACAGTACACTTTTCAAAACGTGTTTTTCAGCCCGAAATAAACGCGTTTTTTCAGACAACTGAATCCCCATGTAGCAGCAAGGCTCAGAAGAGCCCACACACTCAGATCTTAACCCCAGTGTGCAGAAAGGGTCAAAACGTGTTTTTCAGCAGAAATAAACATGTTTCTGCAAGTTTGGTCAACCCCATGTAAGTTATGGGGCAGTAACAGTACACTCTGCAAAACGTGTTTTTCAGCCCAAAATAAACGCGTTTTTTCAGACAACTGAATCCCCATGTAGCAGCAAGGCTCAGAAGAGCCCACACACTCAGATCTTAACCCCAGTGTGCTGAAAGTGTCAAAACATGTTTTTCAGCAGAAATAAACATGTTTCTGCAAGTTTGGTCAACCCCATGTAAGTTATGGGGCAGTAACAGTACACTTTTCAAAACGTGTTTTTCAGCCCGAAATAAACGCGTTTTTTCAGACAACTGAATCCCCATGTAGCAGCAAGGCTCAGAAGAGCCCACACACTCAGATCTTAACCCCAGTGTGCTGAAAGTGTCAAAACATGTTTTTCAGCAGAAATAAACATGTTTCTGCAAGTTTGGTCAACCCCATGTAAGTTATGGGGCAGTAACAGTACACTTTTCAAAACGTGTTTCTCAGCCCGAAATAAACGCGTTTTTTCAGACAACTGAATCCCCATGTAGCAACAAGGCTCAGAAGAGCCCACACACTCAGATCTTAACCCCAGTGTGCTGAAAGTGTCAAAACATGTTTTTCAGCAGAAATAAACATGTTTCTGCAAGTTTGGTCAACCCCATGTAAGTTATGGGGCAGTAACAGTACACTTTTCAAAACGTGTTTTTCAGCCCGAAATAAACGCGTTTTTTCAGACAACTGAATCCCCATGTAGCAGCAAGGCTCAGAAGAGCCCACACACTCAGATCTTAACCCCAGTGTGCTGAAAGTGTCAAAACATGTTTTTCAGCAGAAATAAACATGTTTCTGCAAGTTTGGTCAACCCCATGTAAGTTATGGGGCAGTAACAGTACACTTTTCAAAACGTGTTTTTCAGCCCGAAATAAACGCGTTTTTTCAGACAACTGAATCCCCATGTAGCAACAAGGCTCAGAAGAGCCCACACACTCAGATCTTAACCCCAGTGTGCTGAAAGTGTCAAAACATGTTTTTCAGCAGAAATAAACATGTTTCTGCAAGTTTGGTCAACCCCATGTAAGTTATGGGGCAGTAACAGTACACTTTTCAAAACGTGTTTTTCAGCCCGAAATAAACGCGTTTTTTCAGACAACTGAATCCCCATGTAGCAACAAGGCTCAGAAGAGCCCACACACTCAGATCTTAACCCCAGTGTGCTGAAAGTGTCAAAACATGTTTTTCAGCAGAAATAAACATGTTTCTGCAAGTTTGGTCAACCCCATGTAAGTTATGGGGCAGTAACAGTACACTTTTCAAAACGTGTTTTTCAGCCCGAAATAAACACGTTTTTTCAGGCAACTGAATCCCCATGTAGCAACAAGGCTCAGAAGAGCCCACACACTCAGATCTTAACCCCAGTGTGCTGAAAGTGTCAAAACATGTTTTTCAGCAGAAATAAACATGTTTCTGCAAGTTTGGTCAACCCCATGTAAGTTATGGGGCAGTAACAGTACACTTTTCAAAACGTGTTTTCAGCCCGAAATAAACGCGTTTTTCAGACAACTGAATCCCCATGTAGCAACAAGGCTCAGAAGAGCCCACACACTCAGATCTTAACCCCAGTGTGCTGAAAGTGTCAAAACATGTTTTTCAGCAGAAATAAACATGTTTCTGCAAGTTTGGTCAACCCCATGTAAGTTATGGGGCAGTAACAGTACACTTTTCAAAACGTGTTTTTCAGCCCGAAATAAACGCGTTTTTTCAGACAACTGAATCACCATGTAGCAACAAGGCTCAGAAGAGCCCACACACTCAGATCTTAACCCCAGTGTGCAGAAAGGTTCAAAACATGTTTTCAGCAGAAATAAACATGTTTCTGCAAGTTTGGTCAACCCCATGTAAGTTATGGGGCAGTAACAGTACACTTTCAAAACGTGTTTTTCAGCCCGAAATAAACGCGTTTTTCAGACAACTGAATACCCATGTAGCAGCAAGGCTCAGAAGAGCCCACACACTCAGATCTTAACCCCAGTGTGCAGAAAGGGTCAAAACGTGTTTTTCAGCAGAAATAAACATGTTTCTGCAAGTTTGGTCAACCCCATGTAAGTTATGGGGCAGTAACAGTACACTTTTCAAAACGTGTTTTTCAGCCCGAAATAAACGCGTTTTTTCAGACAACTGAATCCCCATGTAGCAGCAAGGCTCAGAAGAGCCCACACACTCAGATCTTAACCCCAGTGTGCTGAAAGTGTCAAAACATGTTTTTCAGCAGAAATAAACATGTTTCTGCAGGTTTGGTCAACCCCATGTAAGTTATGGGGCAGTAACAGTACACTTTTCAAAACGTGTTTTTCAGCCCGAAATAAACGCGTTTTTTCAGACAACTGAATCCCTATGTAGCAGCAAGTCTCAGAAGAGCCCACACACTCAGCTCTTAACCCCAGTGTGCAGAAAGGGTCAAAACATGTTTTTCAGCAGAAATAAACATGTTTCTGCAAGTTTGGTCAACCCCATGTAAGTTATGGGGCAGTAACAGTACACTTTTCAAAACGTGTTTTTCAGCCCGAAATAAACGCGTTTTTTCAGACAACTGAATCCCATGTAGCAACAAGGCTCAGAAGAGCCCACACACTCAGATCTTAACCCCAGTGTGCAGAAAGGGTCAAAACATGTTTTTCAGCAGAAATAAACATGTTTCTGCAAGTTTGGTCAACCCCATGTAAGTTATGGGGCAGTAACAGTACACTTTTCAAAACGTGTTTTTCAGCCCGAAATAAACGCGTTTTTTCAGACAACTGAATACCCATGTAGCAGCAAGGCTCAGAAGAGCCCACACACTCAGATCTTAACCGCAGTGTGCAGAAAGGGTCAAAACGTGTTTTTCAGCAGAAATAAACATGTTTCTGCAAGTTTGGTCAACCCCATGTAAGTTATGGGGCAGTAACAGTACACTCTGCAAAACGTGTTTTTCAGCCCGAAATAAACGCGTTTTTTCAGACAACTGAATCCCCATGTAGCAGCAAGGCTCAGAAGAGCCCACACACTCAGATCTTAACCCCAGTGTGCTGAAAGTGTCAAAACATGTTTTTCAGCAGAAATAAACATGTTTCTGCAAGTTTGGTCAACCCCATGTAAGTTATGGGGCAGTAACAGTACACTTTTCAAAACGTGTTTTTCAGCCCGAAATAAACGCGTTTTTTTCAGACAACTGAATCCCCATGTAGCAGCAAGGCTCAGAAGAGCCCACACACTCAGATCTTAACCCCAGTGTGCTGAAAGTGTCAAAACATGTTTTTCAGCAGAAATAAACATGTTTCTGCAAGTTTGGTCAACCCCATGTAAGTTATGGGGCAGTAACAGTACACTTTTCAAAACGTGTTTTTCAGCCCGAAATAAACGCGTTTTTTCAGACAACTGAATCCCCATGTAGCAACAAGGCTCAGAAGAGCCCACACACTCAGATCTTAACCCCAGTGTGCTGAAAGTGTCAAAACGTGTTTTTCAGCAGAAATAAACATGTTTCTGCAAGTTTGGTCAACCCCATGTAAGTTATGGGGCAGTAACAGTACACTTTTCAAAACGTGTTTTTCAGCCCGAAATAAACGCGTTTTTCAGACAACTGAATCCCCATGTAGCAACAAGGCTCAGAAGAGCCCACACACTCAGATCTTAACCCCAGTGTGCTGAAAGTGTCAAAACATGTTTTTCAGCAGAAATAAACATGTTTCTGCAAGTTTGGTCAACCCCATGTAAGTTATGGGGCAGTAACAGTACACTTTTCAAAACGTGTTTTTCAGCCCGAAATAAACGCGTTTTTTCAGTCAACTGAATCCCCATGTAGCAACAAGGCTCAGAAGAGCCCACACACTCAGATCTTAACCCCAGTGTGCTGAAAGTGTCAAAACATGTTTTTCAGCAGAAATAAACATGTTTCTGCAAGTTTGGTCAACCCCATGTAAGTTATGGGGCAGTAACAGTACACTTTTCAAAACGTGTTTTTCAGCCCGAAATAAACGCGTTTTTTCAGACAACTGAATCCCCATGTAGCAACAAGGCTCAGAAGAGCCCACACACTCAGATCTTAACCCCAGTGTGCTGAAAGTGTCAAAACATGTTTTTCAGCAGAAATAAACATGTTTCTGCAAGTTTGGTCAACCCCATGTAAGTTATGGGGCAGTAACAGTACACTTTTCAAAACGTGTTTTTCAGCCCGAAATAAACGCGTTTTTTCAAACAACTGAATCCCCATGTAGCAACAAGGCTCAGAAGAGCCCACACACTCAGATCTTAACCCCAGTGTGCTGAAAGTGTCAAAACATGTTTTTCAGCAGAAATAAACATGTTTCTGCAAGTTTGGTCAACCCCATGTAAGTTATGGGGCAGTAACAGTACACTTTTCAAAACGTGTTTTTCAGCCCGAAATAAACGCGTTTTTTCAGACAACTGAATCCCCATGTAGCAACAAGGCTCAGAAGAGCCCACACACTCAGATCTTAACCCCAGTGTGCTGAAAGTGTCAAAACATGTTTTTCAGCAGAAATAAACATGTTTCTGCAAGTTTGGTCAACCCCATGTAAGTTATGGGGCAGTAACAGTACACTTTTCAAAACGTGTTTTTCAGCCCGAAATAAACGCGTTTTTTCAGACAACTGAATCCCCATGTAGCAACAAGGCTCAGAAGAGCCCACACACTCAGATCTTAACCCCAGTGTGCTGAAAGTGTCAAAACATGTTTTTCAGCAGAAATAAACATGTTTCTGCAAGTTTGGTCAACCCCATGTAAGTTATGGGGCAGTAACAGTACACTTTTCAAAACGTGTTTTTCAGCCCGAAATAAACGCGTTTTTTCAGACAACTGAATCCCCATGTAGCAGCAAGGCTCAGAAGAGCCCACACACTCAGATCTTAACCCCAGTGTGCTGAAAGTGTCAAAACATGTTTTTCAGCAGAAATAAACATGTTTCTGCAGGTTTGGTCAACCCCATGTAAGTTATAGGGCAGTAACAGTACACTTTTCAAAACGTGTTTTTCAGCCCGAAATAAACGCGTTTTTTCAGACAACTGAATCCCTATGTAGCAGCAAGTCTCAGAAGAGCCCACACACTCAGCTCTTAACCCCAGTGTGCAGAAAGGGTCAAAACATGTTTTTCAGCAGAAATAAACATGTTTCTGCAAGTTTGGTCAACCCCATGTAAGTTATGGGGCAGTAACAGTACACTTTTCAAAACGTGTTTTTCAGCCCGAAATAAACGCGTTTTTTCAGACAACTGAATCCCCATGTAGCAACAAGGCTCAGAAGAGCCCACACACTCAGATCTTAACCCCAGTGTGCAGAAAGGGTCAAAACATGTTTTCAGCAGAAATAAACATGTTTCTGCAAGTTTGGTCAACCCCATGTAAGTTATGGGGCAGTAACAGTACACTCTGCAAAACGTGTTTTTCAGCCCGAAATAAACGCGTTTTTTCAGACAACTGAATCCCCATGTAGCAGCAAGGCTCAGAAGAGTCCACACACTCAGATCTTAACCCCAGTGTGCTGAAAGTGTCAAAACATGTTTTTAGGCAGAAATAAACATGTTTCTGCAAGTTTGGTCAACCCCATGTAAGTTATGGGGCAGTAACAGTACACTTTTCAAAACGTGTTTTTCAGCCCGAAATAAACGCGTTTTTTCAGACAACTGAATACCCATGTAGCAGCAAGGCTCAGAAGAGCCCACACACTCAGATCTTAACCCCAGTGTGCAGAAAGGGTCAAAACGTGTTTTTCAGCAGAAATAAACATGTTTCTGCAAGTTTGGTCAACCCCATGTAAGTTATGGGGCAGTAACAGTACGCTTTTCAAAACGTGTTTTTCAGCCCGAAATAAACGCGTTTTTTCAGTCAACTGAATCCCCATGTAGCAACAAGGCTCAGAAGAGCCCACACACTCAGATCTTAACCCCAGTGTGCAGAAAGGTTCAAAACATGTTTTTCAGCAGAAATAAACATGTTTCTGCAAGTTTGGTCAACCCCATGTAAGTTATGGGGCAGTAACAGTACACTCTGCAAAACGTGTTTTTCAGCCCGAAATAAACGCGTTTTTTCAGACAACTGAATCCCCATGTAGCAGCAAGGCTCAGAAGAGTCCACACACTCAGATCTTAACCCCAGTGTGCTGAAAGTGTCAAAACATGTTTTTAGGCAGAAATAAACATGTTTCTGCAAGTTTGGTCAACCCCATGTAAGTTATGGGGCAGTAACAGTACACTTTTCAAAACGTGTTTTTCAGCCCGAAATAAACGCGTTTTTTCAGACAACTGAATCCCCATGTAGCAACAAGGTTCAGAAGAGCCCACACACTCAGATCTTAACCCCAGTGTGCTGAAAGTGTCAAAACATGTTTTTCAGCAGAAATAAACATGTTTCTGCAAGTTTGGTCAACCCCATGTAAGTTATGGGGCAGTAACAGTACACTTTTCAAAACGTGTTTTTCAGCCCGAAATAAACGCGTTTTTTCAGACAACTGAATCCCCATGTAGCAACAAGGCTCAGAAGAGCCCACACACTCAGATCTTAACCCCAGTGTGCTGAAAGTGTCAAAACATGTTTTTCAGCAGAAATAAACATGTTTCTGCAAGTTTGGTCAACCCCATGTAAGTTATGGGGCAGTAACAGTACACTTTTCAAAACGTGTTTTTCAGCCCGAAATAAACGCGTTTTTTCAGACAACTGAATCCCCATGTAGCAACAAGGCTCAGAAGAGCCCACACACTCAGATCTTAACCCCAGTGTGCTGAAAGTGTCAAAACATGTTTTTCAGCAGAAATAAACATGTTTCTGCAAGTTTGGTCAACCCCATGTAAGTTATGGGGCAGTAACAGTACACTTTTCAAAACGTGTTTTTCAGCCCGAAATAAACGCGTTTTTTCAGACAACTGAATCCCCATGTAGCAACAAGGCTCAGAAGAGCCCAAACACTCAGATCTTAACCCCAGTGTGCTGAAAGTGTCAAAACATGTTTTTCAGCAGAAATAAACATGTTTCTGCAAGTTTGGTCAACCCCATGTAAGTTATGGGGCAGTAACAGTACACTTTTCAAAACGTGTTTTTCAGCCCGAAATAAACACGTTTTTTCAGACAACTGAATCCCCATGTAGCAACAAGGCTCAGAAGAGCCCACACACTCAGATCTTAACCCCAGTGTGCTGAAAGTGTCAAAACATGTTTTTCAGCAGAAATAAACATGTTTCTGCAAGTTTGGTCAACCCCATGTAAGTTATGGGGCAGTAACAGTACACTTTCAAAACGTGTTTTTCAGCCCGAAATAAACGCGTTTTTTCAGACAACTGAATCCCCATGTAGCAACAAGGCTCAGAAGAGCCCACACACTCAGATCTTAACCCCAGTGTGCTGAAAGTGTCAAAACATGTTTTTCAGCTGAAATAAACATGTTTCTGCAAGTTTGGTCAACCCCATGTAAGTTATGGGGCAGTAACAGTACACTTTTCAAAACGTGTTTTTCAGCCCGAAATAAACGCGTTTTTTCAGACAACTGAATCCCCATGTAGCAACAAGGCTCAGAAGAGCCCACACACTCAGATCTTAACCCCAGTGTGCAGAAAGGGTCAAAACGTGTTTTTCAGCAGAAATAAACATGTTTCTGCAAGTTTGGTCAACCCCATGTAAGTTATGGGGCAGTAACAGTACACTTCTGCAAAACGTGTTTTTCAGCCCGAAATAAACGCGTTTTTTCAGACAACTGAATCCCCATGTAGCAGCAAGGCTCAGAAGAGCCCACACACTCAGATCTTAACCCCAGTGTGCTGAAAGTGTCAAAACATGTTTTTCAGCAGAAATAAACATGTTTCTGCAAGTTTGGTCAACCCCATGTAAGTTATGGGGCAGTAACAGTACACTTTTCAAAACGTGTTTTTCAGCCCGAAATAAACGCGTTTTTTCAGACAACTGAATCCCCATGTAGCAGCAAGGCTCAGAAGAGCCCACACACTCAGATCTTAACCCCAGTGTGCTGAAAGTGTCAAAACATGTTTTTCAGCAGAAATAAACATGTTTCTGCAAGTTTGGTCAACAACATGTAAGTTATGGGGCAGTAACAGTACACTTTTCAAAACGTGTTTTTCAGCCCGAAATAAACGCGTTTTTTCAGACAACTGAATCCCCATGTAGCAACAAGGCTCAGAAGAGCCCACACACTCAGATCTTAACCCCAGTGTGCTGAAAGTGTCAAAACATGTTTTTCAGCAGAAATAAACATGTTTCTGCAAGTTTGGTCAACCCCATGTAAGTTATGGGGCAGTAACAGTACACTTTTCAAACGTGTTTTTCAGCCCGAAATAAACGCGTTTTTTCAGACAACTGAATCCCCATGTAGCAGCAAGGCTCAGAAGAGCCCACACACTCAGAACTTAACCCCAGTGTGCAGAAAGGTTCAAAACATGTTTTTCAGCAGAAATAAACATGTTTCTGCAAGTTTGGTCAACCCCATGTAAGTTATGGGGCAGTAACAGTACACTTTTCAAAACGTGTTTTTCAGCCCGAAATAAACGCGTTTTTTCAGACAACTGAATACCCATGTAGCAGCAAGGCTCAGAAGAGCCCACACACTCAGATCTTAACCCCAGTGTGCAGAAAGGGTCAAAACGTGTTTTTCCGCAGAAATAAACATGTTTCTGCAAGTTTGGTCAACCCCATGTAAGTTATGGGGCAGTAACAGTACACTTTTCAAAACGTGTTTTTCAGCCCGAAATAAACGCGTTTTTTCAGACAACTGAATCCCCATGTAGCAGCAAGGCTCAGAAGAGCCCACACACTCAGATCTTAACCCCAGTGTGCTGAAAGTGTCAAAACATGTTTTTCAGCAGAAATAAACATGTTTCTGCAAGTTTGGTCAACCCCATGTAAGTTATGGGGCAGTAACAGTACACTTTTCAAAACGTGTTTTTCAGCCCGAAATAAACGCGTTTTTTCAGACAACTGAATCCCCATGTAGCAGCAAGGCTCAGAAGAGCCCACACACTCAGATCTTAACCCCAGTGTGCTGAAAGTGTCAAAACATGTTTTCAGCAGAAATAAACATGTTTCTGCAAGTTTGGTCAACCCCATGTAAGTTATGGGGCAGTAACAGTACACTTTTCAAAACGTGTTTTTCAGCCCGAAATAAACGCGTTTTTTCAGACAACTGAATCCCCATGTAGCAACAAGGCTCAGAAGAGCCCACACACTCAGATCTTAACCCCAGTGTGCTGAAAGTGTCAAAACATGTTTTTCAGCAGAAATAAACATGTTTCTGCAAGTTTGGTCAACCCCATGTAAGTTATGGGGCAGTAACAGTACACTTTTCAAAACGTGTTTTTCAGCCCGAAATAAACGCGTTTTTTCAGACAACTGAATCCCCATGTAGCAACAAGGCTCAGAAGAGCCCACACACTCAGATCTTAACCCCAGTGTGCTGAAAGTGTCAAAACATGTTTTTCAGCAGAAATAAACATGTTTCTGCAAGTTTGGTCAACCCCATGTAAGTTATGGGGCAGTAACAGTACACTTTTCAAAACGTGTTTTTCAGCCCGAAATAAACGCGTTTTTTCAGACAACTGAATCCCCATGTAGCAACAAGGCTCAGAAGAGCCCACACACTCAGATCTTAACCCCAGTGTGCTGAAAGTGTCAAAACATGTTTTTCAGCAGAAATAAACATGTTTCTGCAAGTTTGGTCAACCCCATGTAAGTTATGGGGCAGTAACAGTACACTTTTCAAAACGTGTTTTTCAGCCCGAAATAAACGCGTTTTTTCAGACAACTGAATCCCCATGTAGCAACAAGGCTCAGAAGAGCCCACACACTCAGATCTTAACCCCAGTGTGCTGAAAGGGTCAAAACATGTTTTTCAGCAGAAATAAACATGTTTCTGCAAGTTTGGTCAACCCCATGTAAGTTATGGGGCAGTAACAGTACACTCTGCAAAACGTGTTTTTCAGCCCGAAATAAACGCGTTTTTTCAGACAACTGAATCCCCATGTAGCAGCAAGGCTCAGAAGAGCCCACACACTCAGATCTTAACCCCAGTGTGCTGAAAGTGTCAAAACATGTTTTTCAGCAGAAATAAACATGTTTCTGCAAGTTTGGTCAACCCCATGTAAGTTATGGGGCAGTAACAGTACACTTTTCAAAACGTGTTTTTCAGCCCGAAATAAACGCGTTTTTTCAGACAACTGAATCCCCATGTAGCAACAAGGCTCAGAAGAGCCCACACACTCAGATCTTAACCCCAGTGTGCTGAAAGTGTCAAAACATGTTTTTCAGCAGAAATAAACATGTTTCTGCAAGTTTGGTCAACCCCATGTAAGTTATGGGGCAGTAACAGTACACTTTTCAAAACGTGTTTTTCAGCCCGAAATAAACGCGTTTTTTCAGACAACTGAATCCCCATGTAGCAACAAGGCTCAGAAGAGCCCACACACTCAGATCTTAACCCCAGTGTGCTGAAAGTGTCAAAACATGTTTTTCAGCAGAAATAAACATGTTTCTGCAAGTTTGGTCAACCCCATGTAAGTTATGGGGCAGTAACAGTACACTTTTCAAAACGTGTTTTTCAGCCCGAAATAAACGCGTTTTTTCAGACAACTGAATCCCCATGTAGCAACAAGGCTCAGAAGAGCCCACACACTCAGATCTTAACCCCAGTGTGCTGAAAGTGTCAAAACATGTTTTTCAGCAGAAATAAACATGTTTCTGCAAGTTTGGTCAACCCCATGTAAGTTATGGGGCAGTAACAGTACACTTTTCAAAACGTGTTTTTCAGCCCGAAATAAACGCGTTTTTTCAGACAACTGAATCCCCATGTAGCAACAAGGCTCAGAAGAGCCCACACACTCAGATCTTAACCCCAGTGTGCTGAAAGTGTCAAAACATGTTTTTCAGCAGAAATAAACATGTTTCTGCAAGTTTGGTCAACCCCATGTAAGTTATGGGGCAGTAACAGTACACTTTTCAAAACGTGTTTTTCAGCCCGAAATAAACACGTTTTTTCAGACAACTGAATCCCCATGTAGCAACAAGGCTCAGAAGAGCCCACACACTCAGATCTTAACCCCAGTGTGCTGAAAGTGTCAAAACATGTTTTTCAGCAGAAATAAACATGTTTCTGCAAGTTTGGTCAACCCCATGTAAGTTATGGGGCAGTAACAGTACACTTTTCAAACGTGTTTTTCAGCCCGAAATAAACGCGTTTTTTCAGACAACTGAATCCCCATGTAGCAACAAGGCTCAGAAGAGCCCACACACTCAGATCTTAACCCCAGTGTGCTGAAAGTGTCAAAACATGTTTTTCAGCTGAAATAAACATGTTTCTGCAAGTTTGGTCAACCCCATGTAAGTTATGGGGCAGTAACAGTACACTTTTCAAAACGTGTTTTTCAGCCCGAAATAAACGCGTTTTTCAGACAACTGAATCCCCATGTAGCAACAAGGCTCAGAAGAGCCCACACACTCAGATCTTAACCCCAGTGTGCTGAAAGTGTCAAAACATGTTTTTCAGCAGAAATAAACATGTTTCTGCAAGTTTGGTCAACCCCATGTAAGTTATGGGGCATAACAGTACACTCTGCAAAACGTGTTTTCAGCCGAAATAAACGCGTTTTTTCAGACAACTGAATCCCCATGTAGCAGCAAGGCTCAGAAGAGCCCACACACTCAGATCTTAACCCCAGTGTGCTGAAAGTGTCAAAACATGTTTTTCAGCAGAAATAAACATGTTCTGCAAGTTTGGTCAACCCCATGTAAGTTATGGGGCAGTAAAAGTACACTTTTCAAAACGTGTTTTTCAGCCCGAAATAAACGCGTTTTTCAGACAACTGAATCCCCATGTAGCAGCAAGGCTCAGAAGAGCCCACACACTCAGATCTTAACCCCAGTGTGCTGAAAGTGTCAAAACATGTTTTCAGCAGAAATAAACATGTTTCTGCAAGTTTGGTCAACAACATGTAAGTTATGGGGCAGTAACAGTACACTTTTCAAAACGTGTTTTCAGCCCGAAATAAACGCGTTTTTTCAGACAACTGAATCCCCATGTAGCAACAAGGCTCAGAAGAGCCCACACACTCAGATCTTAACCCCAGTGTGCTGAAGTGTCAAAACATGTTTTTCAGCAGAAATAAACATGTTTCTGCAAGTTTGGTCAACCCCATGTAAGTTATGGGGC
>NW_027168372.1:0-35730 GCF_040954835.1 Lepisosteus oculatus
GGTTAAGAGCTGAGTGTGTGGGCTCATATGAGCCTTGCTGTTACATGGGGATTCAGTTGTCTGAAAAAACGCGTTTATTTCGGGCTGAAAAACACGTTTGAAAAGAGTGCTGTTACTGCCCCATAACTTACATGGGGTTGACCAAACTTGCAGAAACATGTTTATTTCTGCTGAAAAACACGTTTTGACCCATTTCACGTGCTCACTGTGGGTTAAGAGCTGAGTGTGTGGGCTCATCTGAGCCTTGCTGTTACATGGGGATTCAGTTGTCTGAAAAAACGCGTTTATTTCGGGCTGAAAAACACGTTTTGAAAAGAGTGCTGTTACTGCCCCATAACTTACATGGGGTTGACCAAACTTGCAGAAACATGTTTATTTCTGCTGAAAAACACGTTTTGACCCTTTCTGCACACTGGGATTAAGAGCTGAGTGTGTGGGCTCATATGAGCCTTGCTGTTACATGGGGATTCAGTTGTCTGAAAAAACGCGTTTATTTCGGGCTGAAAAACACGTTTTGAAAAGAGTGCTGTTACTACCCCATAACTTACATGGGGTTGACCAAACTTGCAGAAACATGTTTATTTCTGCTGAAAAACACGTTTTGACCCTTTCTGCACACTGGGGTTAAGAGCTGAGTGTGTGGGCTCATATGAGCCTTGCTGTTACATGGGGATTCAGTTGTCTGAAAAAACGCGTTTATTTCGGGCTGAAAAACACGTTTTGAAAAGAGTGCTGTTACTACCCCATAACTTACATGGGGTTGACCAAACTTGCAGAAACATGTTTATTTCTGCTGAAAAACACGCTTTTGACCCTTTCTGCACACTGGGGTTAAGAGCTGAGTGTGTGGGCTCATATGAGCCTTGCTGTTACATGGGGATTCAGTTGTCTGAAAAAACGCGTTTATTTCGGGCTGAAAAACACGTTTTGAAAAGAGTGCTGTTACTGCCCCATAACTTACATGGGGTTGACCAAACTTGCAGAAACATGTTTATTTCTGCTGAAAAACACGTTTTGACCCTTTCTCCACACTGGGGTTAAGAGCTGAGTGTGTGGGCTCATATGAGCCTTGCTGTTACATGGGGATTCAGTTGTCTGAAAAAACGCGTTTATTTCGGGCTGAAAAACACGTTTTGAAAAGAGTGCTGTTACTGCCCCATAACTTACATGGGGTTGACCAAACTTGCAGAAACATGTTTATTTCTGCTGAAAAACACGTTTTGACCCTTTCTGCACACTGGGATTAAGAGCTGAGTGTGTGGGCTCATATGAGCCTTGCTGTTACATGGGGATTCAGTTGTCTGAAAAAACGCGTTTATTTCGGGCTGAAAAACACGTTTTGAAAAGAGTGCTGTTACTACCCCATAACTTACATGGGGTTGACCAAACTTGCAGAAACATGTTTATTTCTGCTGAAAAACACGTTTTGACCCTTTCTGCACACTGGGGTTAAGAGCTGAGTGTGTTGGCTCATATGAGCCTTGCTGTTACATGGGGATTCAGTTGTCTGAAAAAACGCGTTTATTTCGGGCTGAAAAACACGTTTTGAAAAGAGTGCTGTTACTGCCCCATAACTTACGTGGGGTTGACCAAACTTGCAGAAACATGTTTATTTCTGCTGAAAAACACGCTTTGACCCTTTCTGCACACTGGGGTTAAGAGCTGAGTGTGTGGGCTCATATGAGCCTTGCTGTTACATGGGGATTCAGTTGTCTGAAAAAAACGCGTTTATTTCGGGCTGAAAAAGACGTTTTGAAAAGAGTGCTGTTACTGCCCCATAACTTACATGGGGTTGACCAAACTTGCAGAAACATGTTTATTTCTGCTGAAAAACACGTTTTGACCCTTCTGCACACTGGGGTTAAGAGCTGAGTGTGTGGGCTCATATGAGCCTTGCTGTTACATGGGGATTCAGTTGACTGAAAAAACGCGTTTATTTCGGGCTAAAAAACACGTTTTGAAAAGAGTGCTGTTACTGCCCCATAACTTACATGGGGTTGACCAAACTTGCAGAAACATGTTTATTTCTGCTGAAAAACACATTTTGACCCTTTCTGCACACTGGGGTTAAGAGCTGAGTGTGTGGGCTCATATGAGCCTTGCTGTTACATGGGGATTCAGTTGTCTGAAAAAACGCGTTTATTTCGGGCTGAAAAACACGTTTTGAAAAGAGTGCTGTTACTGCCCCATAACTTACATGGGGTTGACCAACCTTGCAGAAACATGTTTATTTCTGCTGAAAAACACGTTTTGACCCTTTCTGCACACTGGGGTTAAGAGCTGAGTGTGTGGGCTCATATGAGCCTTGCTGTTACATGGGGATTCAGTTGTCTGAAAAAAAGTGTTTATTTCGGGCTAAAAACACGTTTTGAAAAGAGTGCTGTTACTGCCCCATAACTTACATGGGGTTGACCAAACTTGCAGAAACATGTTTATTTCTGCTGAAAAACACGTTTTGACCCTTTCTGCACACTGGGGTTAAGAGCTGAGTGTGTGGGCTCATATGAGCCTTGCTGTTACATGGGGATTCAGTTGTCTGAAAAAACGCGTTTATTTCGGGCTGAAAAACACGTTTTGAAAAGAGTGCTGTTACTGCCCCATAACTTACATGGGGTTGACCAAACTTGCAGAAACATGTTTATTTCTGCTGAAAAACACGTTTTGACCCTTTCTGCACACTGGGGTTAAGAGCTGAGTGTGTGGGCTCATATGAGCCTGCTGTTACATGGGGATTCAGTTGTCTGAAAAAAAGTGTTTATTTCAGGCTAAAAAACACGTTTTGAAAAGAGTGCTGTTACTGCCCCATAACTTACATGGGGTTGACCAAACTTGCAGAAACATGTTTATTTCTGCTGAAAAAACACGTTTTGACCCTTTCTGCACACTGGGGTTAAGAGCTGAGTGTGTGGGCTCTTCTGAGCCTTGCTGTTACATGGGGATTCAGTTGTCTGAAAAAACGCGTTTATTTCGGGCTGAAAAACACGTTTTGAAAAGAGTGCTGTTACTGCCCCATAACTTACATGGGGTTGACCAAACTTGCAGAAACATGTTTATTTCTGCTGAAAAACACGTTTTGACCCTTTCTGCACACTGGGATTAAGAGCTGAGTGTGTGGGCTCATATGAGCCTTGCTGTTACATGGGGATTCAGTTGTCTGAAAAAACGCGTTTATTTCGGGCTGAAAAACACGTTTTGAAAAGAGTGCTGTTACTACCCCATAACTTACATGGGGTTGACCAAACTTGCAGAAACATGTTTATTTCTGCTGAAAAACACGTTTTGACCCTTTCTGCACACTGGGGTTAAGAGCTGAGTGTGTTGGCTCATATGAGCCTTGCTGTTACATGGGGATTCAGTTGTCTGAAAAAACGCGTTTATTTCGGGCTGAAAAACACGTTTTGAAAAGAGTGCTGTTACTGCCCCATAACTTACGTGGGGTTGACCAAACTTGCAGAAACATGTTTATTTCTGCTGAAAAACACGCTTTGACCCTTTCTGCACACTGGGGTTAAGAGCTGAGTGTGTGGGCTCATATGAGCCTTGCTGTTACATGGGGATTCAGTTGTCTGAAAAAAACGCGTTTATTTCGGGCTGAAAAAGACGTTTTGAAAAGAGTGCTGTTACTGCCCCATAACTTACATGGGGTTGACCAAACTTGCAGAAACATGTTTATTTCTGCTGAAAAACACGTTTTGACCCTTTCTGCACACTGGGGTTAAGAGCTGAGTGTGTGGGCTCATATGAGCCTTGCTGTTACATGGGGATTCAGTTGACTGAAAAAACGCGTTTATTTCGGGCTAAAAAACACGTTTTGAAAAGAGTGCTGTTACTGCCCCATAACTTACATGGGGTTGACCAAACTTGCAGAAACATGTTTATTTCTGCTGAAAAACACATTTTGACCCTTTCTGCACACTGGGGTTAAGAGCTGAGTGTGTGGGCTCATATGAGCCTTGCTGTTACATGGGATTCAGTTGTCTGAAAAAACGCGTTTATTTCGGGCTGAAAAACACGTTTTGAAAAGAGTGCTGTTACTGCCCCATAACTTACATGGGGTTGACCAACCTTGCAGGAAACATGTTTATTTCTGCTGAAAAACACGTTTTGACCCTTTCTGCACACTGGGGTTAAAGCTGAGTGTGTGGGCTCATATGAGCCTTGCTGTTACATGGGGATTCAGTTGTCTGAAAAAAAGTGTTTATTTCGGGCTAAAAAACACGTTTTGAAAAGAGTGCTGTTACTGCCCCATAACTTACATGGGGTTGACCAAACTTGCAGAAACATGTTTATTTCTGCTGAAAAACACGTTTTGACCCTTTCTGCACACTGGGGTTAAGAGCTGAGTGTGTGGGCTCATATGAGCCTTGCTGTTACATGGGGATTCAGTTGTCTGAAAAAACGCGTTTATTTCGGGCTGAAAAACACGTTTTGAAAAGAGTGCTGTTACTGCCCCATAACTTACATGGGGTTGACCAAACTTGCAGAAACATGTTTATTTCTGCTGAAAAACACGTTTTGACCCTTTCTGCACACTGGGGTTAAGAGCTGAGTGTGTGGGCTCATATGAGCCTTGCTGTTACATGGGGATTCAGTTGTCTGAAAAAAAGTGTTTATTTCAGGCTAAAAAACACGTTTTGAAAAGAGTGCTGTTACTGCCCCATAACTTACATGGGGTTGACCAAACTTGCAGAAACATGTTTATTTCTGCTGAAAAACACGTTTTGACCCTTTCTGCACACTGGGGTTAAGAGCTGAGTGTGTGGGCTCTTCTGAGCCTTGCTGTTACATGGGGATTCAGTTGTCTGAAAAAACGCGTTTATTTCGGGCTGAAAAACACGTTTTGAAAAGAGTGCTGTTACTACCCCATAACTTACATGGGGTTGACCAAACTTGCAGAAACATGTTTATTTCTGCTGAAAAACACGTTTTGACCCTTTCTGCACACTGGGGTTAAGAGCTGAGTGTGTTGGCTCATATGAGCCTTGCTGTTACATGGGGATTCAGTTGTCTGAAAAAACGCGTTTATTTCGGGCTGAAAAACACGTTTTGAAAAGAGTGCTGTTACTGCCCCATAACTTACATGGGGTTGACCAAACTTGCAGAAACATGTTTATTTCTGCTGAAAAACACGCTTTGACCCTTTCTGCACACTGGGGTTAAGAGCTGAGTGTGTGGGCTCATATGAGCCTTGCTGTTACATGGGGATTCAGTTGTCTGAAAAAACGCGTTTATTTCGGGCTGAAAAACACGTTTTGAAAAGAGTGCTGTTACTGCCCCATAACTTACATGGGGTTGACCAAACTTGAAGAAACATGTTTATTTCTGCTGAAAAACACGTTTTGACCCTTTCTCCACACTGGGGTTAAGAGCTGAGTGTGTGGGCTCATATGAGCCTTGCTGTTACATGGGGATTCAGTTGTCTGAAAAAACGCGTTTATTTCGGGCTGAAAAACACGTTTTGAAAAGAGTGCTGTTACTGCCCCATAACTTACATGGGGTTGACCAAACTTGCAGAAACATGTTTATTTCTGCTGAAAAACACGTTTTGACCCTTTCTGCACACTGGGATTAAGAGCTGAGTGTGTGGGCTCATATGAGCCTTGCTGTTACATGGGGATTCAGTTGTCTGAAAAACGCGTTTATTTCGGGCTGAAAAACACGTTTTGAAAAGAGTGCTGTTACTACCCCATAACTTACATGGGGTTGACCAAACTTGCAGAAACATGTTTATTTCTGCTGAAAAACACGTTTTGACCCTTTCTGCACACTGGGGTTAAGAGCTGAGTGTGTTGGCTCATATGAGCCTTGCTGTTACATGGGGATTCAGTTGTCTGAAAAAACGCGTTTATTTCGGGCTGAAAAACACGTTTTGAAAAGAGTGCTGTTACTGCCCCATAACTTACATGGGGTTGACCAAACTTGCAGAAACATGTTTATTTCTGCTGAAAAACACGCTTTGACCCTTTCTGCACACTGGGGTTAAGAGCTGAGTGTGTGGGCTCATATGAGCCTTGCTGTTACATGGGGATTCAGTTGTCTGAAAAAAACGCGTTTATTTCGGGCTGAAAAAGACGTTTTGAAAAGAGTGCTGTTACTGCCCCATAACTTACATGGGGTTGACCAAACTTGCAGAAACATGTTTATTTCTGCTGAAAAACACGTTTTGACCCTTTCTGCACACTGGGGTTAAGAGCTGAGTGTGTGGGCTCATATGAGCCTTGCTGTTACATGGGGATTCAGTTGACTGAAAAAACGCGTTTATTTCGGGCTAAAAAACACGTTTTGAAAAGAGTGCTGTTACTGCCCCATAACTTACATGGGGTTGACCAAACTTGCAGAAACATGTTTATTTCTGCTGAAAAACACATTTTGACCCTTTCTGCACACTGGGGTTAAGACCTGAGTGTGTGGGCTCATATGAGCCTTGCTGTTACATGGGGATTCAGTTGTCTGAAAAAACGCGTTTATTTCGGGCTGAAAAACACGTTTTGAAAAGAGTGCTGTTACTGCCCCATAACTTACATGGGGTTGACCAAACTTGCAGAAACATGTTTATTTCTGCTGAAAAACACGTTTTGACCCTTTCTGCACACTGGGGTTAAGAGCTGAGTGTGTGGGCTCATATGAGCCTTGCTGTTACATGGGGATTCAGTTGTCTGAAAAAAAGTGTTTATTTCGGGCTAAAAAACACGTTTTGAAAAGAGTGCTGTTACTGCCCCATAACTTACATGGGGTTGACCAAACTTGCAGAAACATGTTTATTTCTGCTGAAAAACACGTTTTGACCCTTTCTGCACACTGGGGTTAAGAGCTGAGTGTGTGGGCTCATATGAGCCTTGCTGTTACATGGGGATTCAGTTGTCTGAAAAAACGCGTTTATTTCGGGCTGAAAAACACGTTTTGAAAAGAGTGCTGTTACTGCCCCATAACTTACATGGGGTTGACCAAACTTGCAGAAACATGTTTATTTCTGCTGAAAAACACGTTTTGACCCTTTCTGCACACTGGGGTTAAGAGCTGAGTGTGTGGGCTCATATGAGCCTTGCTGTTACATGGGGATTCAGTTGTCTGAAAAAAAGTGTTTATTTCGGGCTAAAAAACACGTTTTGAAAAGAGTGCTGTTACTGCCCCATAACTTACATGGGGTTGACCAAACTTGCAGAAACATGTTTATTTCTGCTGAAAAACACGTTTTGACCCTTTCTGCACACTGGGGTTAAGAGCTGAGTGTGTGGGCTCATATGAGCCTTGCTGTTACATGGGGATTCAGTTGTCTGAAAAAACGCGTTTATTTCGGGCTGAAAAACACGTTTTGAAAAGAGTGCTGTTACTGCCCCATAACTTACATGGGGTTGACCAAACTTGCAGAAACATGTTTATTTCTGCTGAAAAACACGTTTTGACCCTTTCTGCACACTGGGGTTAAGAGCTGAGTGTGTGGGCTCTTCTGAGCCTTGCTGTTACATGGGGATTCAGTTGTCTGAAAAAACGCGTTTATTTCGGGCTGAAAAACACGTTTTGAAAAGAGTGCTGTTACTGCCCCATAACTTACATGGGGTTGACCAAACTTGCAGAAACATGTTTATTTCTGCTGAAAAAAAAGTTTTGACCCTTTCTGCACACTGGGGTTAAGAGCTGAGTGTGTGGGCTCATATGAGCCTTGCTGTTACATGGGGATTCAGTTGTCTGAAAAAACGCGTTTATTTCGGGCTGAAAAACACGTTTTGAAAAGAGTGCTGTTACTGCCCCATAACTTACATGGGGTTGACCAAACTTGCAGAAACATGTTTATTTCTGCTGAAAAACATGTTTTGACCCTTTCTGCACACTGGGGTTAAGAGCTGAGTGTGTGGGCTCATATGAGCCTTGCTGTTACATGGGGATTCAGTTGACTGAAAAAACGCGTTTATTTCGGGCTAAAAAACACGTTTTGAAAAGAGTGCTGTTACTGCCCCATAACTTACATGGGGTTGACCAAACTTGCAGAAACATGTTTATTTCTGCTGAAAAACACGTTTTGACCCTTTCTGCACACTGGGGTTAAGAGCTGAGTGTGTGGGTTCATATGAGCCTTGCTGTTACATGGGGATTCAGTTGTCTGAAAAAACGCGTTTATTTCGGGCTGAAAAACACGTTTTGAAAAGAGTGCTGTTACTGCCCCATAACTTACATGGGGTTGACCAAACTTGCAGAAACATGTTTATTTCTGCTGAAAAACACGTTTTGACCCTTTCTGCACACTGGGGTTAAGAGCTGAGTGTGTGGGCTCATATGAGCCTTGCTGTTACATGGGGATTCAGGTGTCTGAAAAATCGCGTTTATTTCGGGCTGAAAAACACGTTTTGAAAAGAGTGCTGTTACTGCCCCATAACTTACATGGGGTTGACCAAACTTGCAGAAACATGTTTATTTCTGCTGAAAAACACGTTTTGACCCTTTCTGCACACTGGGGTTAAGAGCTGAGTGTGTGGGCTCTTCTGAGCCTTGCTGTTACATGGGGATTCAGTTGTCTGAAAAAACGCATTTATTTCGGGCTGAAAAACACGTTTTGAAAAGAGTGCTGTTACTGCCCCATAACTTACATGGGGTTGACCAAACTTGCAGAAACATGTTTATTTCTGCTGAAAAACACGTTTTGACCCTTTCTGCACACTGGGGTTAAGAGCTGAGTGTGTGGGCTCATATGAGCCTTGCTGTTACATGGGGATTCAGGTGTCTGAAAAATCGCGTTTATTTCGGGCTGAAAAACACGTTTTGAAAAGAGTGCTGTTACTGCCCCATAACTTACATGGGGTTGACCAAACTTGCAGAAACATGTTTATTTCTGCTGAAAAACACGTTTTGACCCTTTCTGCACACTGGGGTTAAGAGCTGAGTGTGTGGGCTCTTCTGAGCCTTGCTGTTACATGGGGATTCAGTTGTCTGAAAAAACGCATTTATTTCGGGCTGAAAAACACGTTTTGAAAAGAGTGCTGTTACTGCCCCATAACTTACATGGGGTTGACCAAACTTGCAGAAACATGTTTATTTCTGCTGAAAAACACGTTTTGACCCTTTCTGCACACTGGGGTTAAGAGCTGAGTGTGTGGGCTCATATGAGCCTTGCTGTTACATGGGGATTCAGTTGTCTGAAAAAACGCGTTTATTTCGGGCTGAAAAACACGTTTTGAAAAGAGTGCTGTTACTGCCCCATAACTTACATGGGGTTGACCAAACTTGAAGAAACATGTTTATTTCTGCTGAAAAACACGTTTTGACCCTTTCTCCACACTGGGGTTAAGAGCTGAGTGTGTGGGCTCATATGAGCCTTGCTGTTACATGGGGATTCAGTTGTCTGAAAAAACGCGTTTATTTCGGGCTGAAAAACACGTTTTGAAAAGAGTGCTGTTACTGCCCCATAACTTACATGGGGTTGACCAAACTTGCAGAAACATGTTTATTTCTGCTGAAAAACACGTTTTGACCCTTTCTGCACACTGGGATTAAGAGCTGAGTGTGTGGGCTCATATGAGCCTTGCTGTTACATGGGGATTCAGTTGTCTGAAAAAACGCGTTTATTTCGGGCTGAAAAACACGTTTTGAAAAGAGTGCTGTTACTACCCCATAACTTACATGGGGTTGACCAAACTTGCAGAAACATGTTTATTTCTGCTGAAAAACACGTTTTGACCCTTTCTGCACACTGGGGTTAAGAGCTGAGTGTGTTGGCTCATATGAGCCTTGCTGTTACATGGGGATTCAGTTGTCTGAAAAAACGCGTTTATTTCGGGCTGAAAAACACGTTTTGAAAAGAGTGCTGTTACTGCCCCATAACTTACATGGGGTTGACCAAACTTGCAGAAACATGTTTATTTCTGCTGAAAAACACGCTTTGACCCTTTCTGCACACTGGGGTTAAGAGCTGAGTGTGTGGGCTCATATGAGCCTTGCTGTTACATGGGGATTCAGTTGTCTGAAAAAAACGCGTTTATTTCGGGCTGAAAAACACGTTTTGAAAAGAGTGCTGTTACTGCCCCATAACTTACATGGGGTTGACCAAACTTGCAGAAACATGTTTATTTCTGCTGAAAAACACGTTTTGACCCTTTCTGCACACTGGGGTTAAGAGCTGAGTGTGTGGGCTCATATGAGCCTTGCTGTTACATGGGGATTCAGTTGACTGAAAAAACGCGTTTATTTCGGGCTAAAAAACACGTTTTGAAAAGAGTGCTGTTACTGCCCCATAACTTACATGGGGTTGACCAAACTTGCAGAAACATGTTTATTTCTGCTGAAAAACACGTTTTGACCCTTTCTGCACACTGGGGTTAAGAGCTGAGTGTGTGGGTTCATATGAGCCTTGCTGTTACATGGGGATTCAGTTGTCTGAAAAAACGCGTTTATTTCGGGCTGAAAAACACGTTTTGAAAAGAGTGCTGTTACTGCCCCATAACTTACATGGGGTTGACCAAACTTGCAGAAACATGTTTATTTCTGCTGAAAAACACGTTTTGACCCTTTCTGCACACTGGGGTTAAGAGCTGAGTGTGTGGGCTCATATGAGCCTTGCTGTTACATGGGGATTCTGGTGTCTGAAAAAACGTGTTTATTTCGGGCTAAAAAACACGTTTTGAAAAGAGTGCTGTTACTGCCCCATAACTTACATGGGGTTGACCAAACTTGCAGAAACATGTTTATTTCTGCTGAAAAACACGTTTTGACCCTTTCTGCACACTGGGGTTAAGAGCTGAGTGTGTTGGCTCATATGAGCCTTGCTGTTACATGGGGATTCAGTTGTCTGAAAAATCGCGTTTATTTCGGGCTGAAAAACACGTTTTGAAAAGAGTGCTGTTACTGCCCCATAACTTACATGGGGTTGACCAAACTTGCAGAAACATGTTTATTTCTGCTGAAAAACACGTTTTGACCCTTTCTGCACACTGGGGTTAAGAGCTGAGTGTGTGGGCTCTTCTGAGCCTTGCTGTTACATGGGGATTCAGATGTCTGAAAAAACGCGTTTATTTCGGGCTGAAAAACACGTTTTGAAAAGACTGCTGTTACTGCCCCATAACTTACATGGGGTTGACCAAACTTGCAGAAACATGTTTATTTCTGCTGAAAAACACGTTTTGACCCTTTCTGCACACTGGGGTTAAGAGCTGAGTGTGTGGGCTCATATGAGCCTTGCTGTTACATGGGGATTCAGTTGTCTGAAAAAACACGTTTATTTCGGGCTGAAAAAGACGTTTTGAAAAGAGTGCTGTTACTACCCCATAACTTACATGGGGTTGACCAAACTTGCAGAAACATTTTTATTTCTGCTGAAAAACACGTTTGACCCTTTCTGCACACTGGGGTTAAGAGCTGAGTGTGTGGGCTCATATGAGCCTTGCTGTTACATGGGGATTCAGTTGTCTGAAAAAACGCGTTTATTTCGGGGTGAAAAACACGTTTTGAAAAGAGTGCTGTTACTGCCCCATAACTTACATGGGGTTGACCAAACTTGCAGAAACATGTTTATTTCTGCTGAAAAACACGTTTTGACCCTTTCTGCACACTGGGGTTAAGAGCTGAGTGTGTGGGCTCTTCTGAGCCTTGCTGTTACATGGGGATTCAGTTGTCTGAAAAAACGCGTTTATTTCGGGCTGAAAAACACGTTTTGAAAAGAGTGCTGTTACTGCCCCATAACTTACATGGGGTTGACCAAACTTGCAGAAACATGTTTATTTCTGCTGAAAAACACGTTTTGACCCTTTCTGCACACTGGGGTTAAGAGCTGAGTGTGTGGGCTCTTCTGAGCCTTGCTGTTACATGGGGATTCAGTTGTCTGAAAAAACGCGTTTATTTCGGGCTGAAAAACACGTTTTGAAAAGAGTGCTGTTACTGCCCCATAACTTACATGGGGTTGACCAAACTTGCAGAAACATGTTTATTTCTGCTGAAAAACACGTTTTGACCCTTTCTGCACACTGGGGTTAAGAGCTGAGTGTGTGGGCTCATATGAGCCTTGCTGTTACATGGGGATTCAGTTGTCTGAAAAAACGCGTTTATTTCGGGCTGAAAAACACGTTTTGAAAAGAGTGCTGTTACTGCCCCATAACTTACATGGGGTTGACCAAACTTGAAGAAACATGTTTATTTCTGCTGAAAAACACGTTTTGACCCTTTCTGCACACTGGGGTTAAGAGCTGAGTGTGTGGGCTCATATGAGCCTTGCTGTTACATGGGGATTCAGTTGTCTGAAAAAACGCGTTTATTTCGGGCTGAAAAACACGTTTTGAAAAGAGTGCTGTTACTGCCCCATAACTTACATGGGGTTGACCAAACTTGCAGAAACATGTTTATTTCTGCTGAAAAACACGTTTTGACCCTTTCTGCACACTGGGGTTAAGAGCTGAGTGTGTGGGCTCATATGAGCCTTGCTGTTACATGGGGATTCAGTTGTCTGAAAAAAACGCGTTTATTTCGGGCTGAAAAACACGTTTTGAAAAGAGTGCTGTTACTACCCCATAACTTACATGGGGTTGACCAAACTTGCAGAAACATTTTTATTTCTGCTGAAAAACACGTTTTGACCCTTTCTGCACACTGGGGTTAAGAGCTGAGTGTGTGGGCTCATATGAGCCTTGTTGTTACATGGGGATTCAGTTGTCTGAAAAAACGCGTTTATTTCGGGCTGAAAAACACGTTTTGAAAAGAGTGCTGTTACTGCCCCATAACTTACATGGGGTTGACCAAACTTGCAGAAACATGTTTATTTCTGCTGAAAAACACGTTTTGACCCTTTCTGCACACTGGGGTTAAGAGCTGAGTGTGTGGGCTCATATGAGCCTTGCTGTTACATGGGGATTCAGTTGTCTGAAAAAAAGTGTTTATTTCGGGCTAAAAAACACGTTTTGAAAAGAGTGCTGTTACTGCCCCATAACTTACATGGGGTTGACCAAACTTGCAGAAACATGTTTATTTCTGCTGAAAAACACGTTTTGACCCTTTCTGCACACTGGGGTTAAGAGCTGAGTGTGTGGGCTCATATGAGCCTTGCTGTTACATGGGGATTCAGTTGTCTGAAAAAACGCGTTTATTTCGGGCTGAAAAACACGTTTTGAAAAGAGTGCTGTTACTGCCCCATAACTTACATGGGGTTGACCAAACTTGCAGAAACATGTTTATTTCTGCTGAAAAACACGTTTTGACCCTTTCTGCACACTGGGGTTAAGAGCTGAGTGTGTGGGCTCATATGAGCCTTGCTGTTACATGGGGATTCAGTTGTCTGAAAAAAAGTGTTTATTTCGGGCTAAAAAACACGTTTTGAAAAGAGTGCTGTTACTGCCCCATAACTTACATGGGGTTGACCAAACTTGCAGAAACATGTTTATTTCTGCTGAAAAACACGTTTTGACCCTTTCTGCACACTGGGGTTAAGAGCTGAGTGTGTGGGCTCATATGAGCCTTGCTGTTACATGGGGATTCAGTTGTCTGAAAAAACGCGTTTATTTCGGGCTGAAAAACACGTTTTGAAAAGAGTGCTGTTACTGCCCCATAACTTACATGGGGTTGACCAAACTTGCAGAAACATGTTTATTTCTGCTGAAAAACACGTTTTGACCCTTTCTGCACACTGGGGTTAAGAGCTGAGTGTGTGGGCTCTTCTGAGCCTTGCTGTTACATGGGGATTCAGTTGTCTGAAAAAACGCGTTTATTTCGGGCTGAAAAACACGTTTTGAAAAGAGTGCTGTTACTGCCCCATAACTTACATGGGGTTGACCAAACTTGCAGAAACATGTTTATTTCTGCTGAAAAACACGTTTTGACCCTTTCTGCACACTGGGATTAAGAGCTGAGTGTGTGGGCTCATATGAGCCTTGCTGTTACATGGGGATTCAGTTGTCTGAAAAAACGCGTTTATTTCGGGCTGAAAAACACGTTTTGAAAAGAGTGCTGTTACTACCCCATAACTTACATGGGGTTGACCAAACTTGCAGAAACATGTTTATTTCTGCTGAAAAACACGTTTTGACCCTTTCTGCACACTGGGGTTAAGAGCAGAGTGTGTTGGCTCATATGAGCCTTGCTGTTACATGGGGATTCAGTTGTCTGAAAAAACGCGTTTATTTCGGGCTGAAAAACACGTTTTGAAAAGAGTGCTGTTACTGCCCCATAACTTACATGGGGTTGACCAAACTTGCAGAAACATGTTTATTTCTGCTGAAAAACACGCTTTGACCCTTTCTGCACACTGGGGTTAAGAGCTGAGTGTGTGGGCTCATATGAGCCTTGCTGTTACATGGGGATTCAGTTGTCTGAAAAAAACGCGTTTATTTCGGGCTGAAAAAGACGTTTTGAAAAGAGTGCTGTTACTGCCCCATAACTTACATGGGGTTGACCAAACTTGCAGAAACATGTTTATTTCTGCTGAAAAACACGTTTTGACCCTTTCTGCACACTGGGGTTAAGAGCTGAGTGTGTGGGCTCATATGAGCCTTGCTGTTACATGGGGATTCAGTTGACTGAAAAAACGCGTTTATTTCGGGCTAAAAAACACGTTTTGAAAAGAGTGCTGTTACTGCCCCATAACTTACATGGGGTTGACCAAACTTGCAGAAACATGTTTATTTCTGCTGAAAAACACATTTTGACCCTTTCTGCACACTGGGGTTAAGAGCTGAGTGTGTGGGCTCATATGAGCCTTGCTGTTACATGGGGATTCAGTTGTCTGAAAAAACGCGTTTATTTCGGGCTGAAAAACACGTTTTGAAAAGAGTGCTGTTACTGCCCCATAACTTACATGGGGTTGACCAAACTTGCAGAAACATGTTTATTTCTGCTGAAAAACACGTTTTGACCCTTTCTGCACACTGGGGTTAAGAGCTGAGTGTGTGGGCTCATATGAGCCTTGCTGTTACATGGGGATTCAGTTGTCTGAAAAAAAGTGTTTATTTCGGGCTAAAAAACACGTTTTGAAAAGAGTGCTGTTACTGCCCCATAACTTACATGGGGTTGACCAAACTTGCAGAAACATGTTTATTTCTGCTGAAAAACACGTTTTGACCCTTTCTGCACACTGGGGTTAAGAGCTGAGTGTGTGGGCTCATATGAGCCTTGCTGTTACATGGGGATTCAATTGTCTGAAAAAACGCGTTTATTTCGGGCTGAAAAACACGTTTTGAAAAGAGTGCTGTTACTGCCCCATAACTTACATGGGGTTGACCAAACTTGCAGAAACATGTTTATTTCTGCTGAAAAACACGTTTTGACCCTTTCTGCACACTGGGGTTAAGAGCTGAGTGTGTGGGCTCATATGAGCCTTGCTGTTACATGGGGATTCAGTTGTCTGAAAAAAAGTGTTTATTTCGGGCTAAAAAACACGTTTTGAAAAGAGTGCTGTTACTGCCCCATAACTTACATGGGGTTGACCAAACTTGCAGAAACATGTTTATTTCTGCTGAAAAACACGTTTTGACCCTTTCTGCACACTGGGGTTAAGAGCTGAGTGTGTGGGCTCATATGAGCCTTGCTGTTACATGGGGATTCAGTTGTCTGAAAAAACGCGTTTATTTCGGGCTGAAAAACACGTTTTGAAAAGAGTGCTGTTACTGCCCCATAACTTACATGGGGTTGACCAAACTTGCAGAAACATGTTTATTTCTGCTGAAAAACACGTTTTGACCCTTTCTGCACACTGGGGTTAAGAGCTGAGTGTGTGGGCTCTTCTGAGCCTTGCTGTTACATGGGGATTCAGTTGTCTGAAAAAACGCGTTTATTTCGGGCTGAAAAACACGTTTTGAAAAGAGTGCTGTTACTGCCCCATAACTTACATGGGGTTGACCAAACTTGCAGAAACATGTTTATTTCTGCTGAAAAACACGTTTTGACCCTTTCTGCACACTGGGGTTAAGAGCTGAGTGTGTGGGCTCATATGAGCCTTGCTGTTACATGGGGATTCAGTTGTCTGAAAAAACGCGTTTATTTCGGGCTGAAAAACACGTTTTGAAAAGAGTGCTGTTACTGCCCCATAACTTACATGGGGTTGACCAAACTTGCAGAAACATGTTTATTTCTGCTGAAAAACATGTTTTGACCCTTTCTGCACACTGGGGTTAAGAGCTGAGTGTGTGGGCTCATATGAGCCTTGCTGTTACATGGGGATTCAGTTGACTGAAAAAACGCGTTTATTTCGGGCTAAAGAACACGTTTTGAAAAGAGTGCTGTTACTGCCCCATAACTTACATGGGGTTGACCAAACTTGCAGAAACATGTTTATTTCTGCTGAAAAACACGTTTTGACCCTTTCTGCACACTGGGGTTAAGAGCTGAGTGTGTGGGTTCATATGAGCCTTGCTGTTACATGGGGATTCAGTTGTCTGAAAAAACGCGTTTATTTCGGGCTGAAAAACACGTTTTGAAAAGAGTGCTGTTACTGCCCCATAACTTACATGGGGTTGACCAAACTTGCAGAAACATGTTTATTTCTGCTGAAAAACACGTTTTGACCCTTTCTGCACACTGGGGTTAAGAGCTGAGTGTGTGGGCTCATATGAGCCTTGCTGTTACATGGGGATTCAGGTGTCTGAAAAATCGCGTTTATTTCGGGCTGAAAAACACGTTTTGAAAAGAGTGCTGTTACTGCCCCATAACTTACATGGGGTTGACCAAACTTGCAGAAACATGTTTATTTCTGCTGAAAAACACGTTTTGACCCTTTCTGCACACTGGGGTTAAGAGCTGAGTGTGTGGGCTCTTCTGAGCCTTGCTGTTACATGGGGATTCAGTTGTCTGAAAAAACGCATTTATTTCGGGCTGAAAAACACGTTTTGAAAAGAGTGCTGTTACTGCCCCATAACTTACATGGGGTTGACCAAACTTGCAGAAACATGTTTATTTCTGCTGAAAAACACGTTTTGACCCTTTCTGCACACTGGGGTTAAGAGCTGAGTGTGTGGGCTCATATGAGCCTTGCTGTTACATGGGGATTCAGTTGTCTGAAAAAACGCGTTTATTTCGGGCTGAAAAACACGTTTTGAAAAGAGTGCTGTTACTGCCCCATAACTTACATGGGGTTGACCAAACTTGAAGAAACATGTTTATTTCTGCTGAAAAACACGTTTTGACCCTTTCTCCACACTGGGGTTAAGAGCTGAGTGTGTGGGCTCATATGAGCCTTGCTGTTACATGGGGATTCAGTTGTCTGAAAAAACGCGTTTATTTCGGGCTGAAAAACACGTTTTGAAAAGAGTGCTGTTACTGCCCCATAACTTACATGGGGTTGACCAAACTTGCAGAAACATGTTTATTTCTGCTGAAAAACACGTTTTGACCCTTTCTGCACACTGGGATTAAGAGCTGAGTGTGTGGGCTCATATGAGCCTTGCTGTTACATGGGGATTCAGTTGTCTGAAAAAACGCGTTTATTTCGGGCTGAAAAACACGTTTTGAAAAGAGTGCTGTTACTACCCCATAACTTACATGGGGTTGACCAAACTTGCAGAAACATGTTTATTTCTGCTGAAAAACACGTTTTGACCCTTTCTGCACACTGGGGTTAAGAGCTGAGTGTGTTGGCTCATATGAGCCTTGCTGTTACATGGGGATTCAGTTGTCTGAAAAAACGCGTTTATTTCGGGCTGAAAAACACGTTTTGAAAAGAGTGCTGTTACTGCCCCATAACTTACATGGGGTTGACCAAACTTGCAGAAACATGTTTATTTCTGCTGAAAAACACGCTTTGACCCTTTCTGCACACTGGGGTTAAGAGCTGAGTGTGTGGGCTCATATGAGCCTTGCTGTTACATGGGGATTCAGTTGTCTGAAAAAAACGCGTTTATTTCGGGCTGAAAAACACGTTTTGAAAAGAGTGCTGTTACTGCCCCATAACTTACATGGGGTTGACCAAACTTGCAGAAACATGTTTATTTCTGCTGAAAAACACGTTTTGACCCTTTCTGCACACTGGGGTTAAGAGCTGAGTGTGTGGGCTCATATGAGCCTTGCTGTTACATGGGGATTCAGTTGACTGAAAAAACGCGTTTATTTCGGGCTAAAAAACACGTTTTGAAAAGAGTGCTGTTACTGCCCCATAACTTACATGGGGTTGACCAAACTTGCAGAAACATGTTTATTTCTGCTGAAAAACACGTTTTGACCCTTTCTGCACACTGGGGTTAAGAGCTGAGTGTGTGGGTTCATATGAGCCTTGCTGTTACATGGGGATTCAGTTGTCTGAAAAAACGCGTTTATTTCGGGCTGAAAAACACGTTTTGAAAAGAGTGCTGTTACTGCCCCATAACTTACATGGGGTTGACCAAACTTGCAGAAACATGTTTATTTCTGCTGAAAAACACGTTTTGACCCTTTCTGCACACTGGGGTTAAGAGCTGAGTGTGTGGGCTCATATGAGCCTTGCTGTTACATGGGGATTCTGGTGTCTGAAAAAACGTGTTTATTTCGGGCTAAAAAACACGTTTTGAAAAGAGTGCTGTTACTGCCCCATAACTTACATGGGGTTGACCAAACTTGCAGAAACATGTTTATTTCTGCTGAAAAACACGTTTTGACCCTTTCTGCACACTGGGGTTAAGAGCTGAGTGTGTTGGCTCATATGAGCCTTGCTGTAACATGGGGATTCAGTTGTCTGAAAAAACGCGTTTATTTCGGGGTGAAAAACACGTTTTGAAAAGAGTGCTGTTACTGCCCCATAACTTACATGGGGTTGACCAAACTTGCAGAAACATGTTTATTTCTGCTGAAAAACACGTTTTGACCCTTTCTGCACACTGGGGTTAAGAGCTGAGTGTGTGGGCTCTTCTGAGCCTTGCTGTTACATGGGGATTCAGTTGTCTGAAAAAACGCGTTTATTTCGGGCTGAAAAACACGTTTTGAAAAGAGTGCTGTTACTGCCCCATAACTTACATGGGGTTGACCAAACTTGCAGAAACATGTTTATTTCTGCTGAAAAACACGTTTTGACCCTTTCTGCACACTGGGGTTAAGAGCTGAGTGTGTGGGCTCTTCTGAGCCTTGCTGTTACATGGGGATTCAGTTGTCTGAAAAAACGCGTTTATTTCGGGCTGAAAAACACGTTTTGAAAAGAGTGCTGTTACTGCCCCATAACTTACATGGGGTTGACCAAACTTGCAGAAACATGTTTATTTCTGCTGAAAAACACGTTTTGACCCTTTCTGCACACTGGGGTTAAGAGCTGAGTGTGTGGGCTCATATGAGCCTTGCTGTTACATGGGGATTCAGTTGTCTGAAAAAACGCGTTTATTTCGGGCTGAAAAACACGTTTTGAAAAGAGTGCTGTTACTGCCCCATAACTTACATGGGGTTGACCAAACTTGAAGAAACATGTTTATTTCTGCTGAAAAACACGTTTTGACCCTTTCTGCACACTGGGGTTAAGAGCTGAGTGTGTGGGCTCATATGAGCCTTGCTGTTACATGGGGATTCAGTTGTCTGAAAAAACGCGTTTATTTCGGGCTGAAAAACACGTTTTGAAAAGAGTGCTGTTACTGCCCCATAACTTACATGGGGTTGACCAAACTTGCAGAAACATGTTTATTTCTGCTGAAAAACACGTTTTGACCCTTTCTGCACACTGGGGTTAAGAGCTGAGTGTGTGGGCTCATATGAGCCTTGCTGTTACATGGGGATTCAGTTGTCTGAAAAAAACGCGTTTATTTCGGGCTGAAAAACACGTTTTGAAAAGAGTGCTGTTACTACCCCATAACTTACATGGGGTTGACCAAACTTGCAGAAACATTTTTATTTCTGCTGAAAAACACGTTTTGACCCTTTCTGCACACTGGGGTTAAGAGCTGAGTGTGTGGGCTCATATGAGCCTTGTTGTTACATGGGGATTCAGTTGTCTGAAAAAACGCGTTTATTTCGGGCTGAAAAACACGTTTTGAAAAGAGTGCTGTTACTGCCCCATAACTTACATGGGGTTGACCAAACTTGCAGAAACATGTTTATTTCTGCTGAAAAACACGTTTTGACCCTTTCTGCACACTGGGGTTAAGAGCTGAGTGTGTGGGCTCATATGAGCCTTGCTGTTACATGGGGATTCAGTTGTCTGAAAAAAAGTGTTTATTTCGGGCTAAAAAACACGTTTTGAAAAGAGTGCTGTTACTGCCCCATAACTTACATGGGGTTGACCAAACTTGCAGAAACATGTTTATTTCTGCTGAAAAACACGTTTTGACCCTTTCTGCACACTGGGGTTAAGAGCTGAGTGTGTGGGCTCATATGAGCCTTGCTGTTACATGGGGATTCAGTTGTCTGAAAAAACGCGTTTATTTCGGGCTGAAAAACACGTTTTGAAAAGAGTGCTGTTACTGCCCCATAACTTACATGGGGTTGACCAAACTTGCAGAAACATGTTTATTTCTGCTGAAAAACACGTTTTGACCCTTTCTGCACACTGGGGTTAAGAGCTGAGTGTGTGGGCTCATATGAGCCTTGCTGTTACATGGGGATTCAGTTGTCTGAAAAAAAGTGTTTATTTCGGGCTAAAAAACACGTTTTGAAAAGAGTGCTGTTACTGCCCCATAACTTACATGGGGTTGACCAAACTTGCAGAAACATGTTTATTTCTGCTGAAAAACACGTTTTGACCCTTTCTGCACACTGGGGTTAAGAGCTGAGTGTGTGGGCTCATATGAGCCTTGCTGTTACATGGGGATTCAGTTGTCTGAAAAAACGCGTTTATTTCGGGCTGAAAAACACGTTTTGAAAAGAGTGCTGTTACTGCCCCATAACTTACATGGGGTTGACCAAACTTGCAGAAACATGTTTATTTCTGCTGAAAAACACGTTTTGACCCTTTCTGCACACTGGGGTTAAGAGCTGAGTGTGTGGGCTCTTCTGAGCCTTGCTGTTACATGGGGATTAAGTTGTCTGAAAAAACGCGTTTATTTCGGGCTGAAAAACACGTTTTGAAAAGAGTGCTGTTACTGCCCCATAACTTACATGGGGTTGACCAAACTTGCAGAAACATGTTTATTTCTGCTGAAAAACACGTTTTGACCCTTTCTGCACACTGGGGTTAAGAGCTGAGTGTGTGGGCTCATATGAGCCTTGCTGTTACATGGGGATTCAGTTGTCTGAAAAAACGCGTTTATTTCGGGCTGAAAAACACGTTTTGAAAAGAGTGCTGTTACTGCCCCATAACTTACATGGGGTTGACCAAACTTGCAGAAACATGTTTATTTCTGCTGAAAAACATGTTTTGACCCTTTCTGCACACTGGGGTTAAGAGCTGAGTGTGTGGGCTCATATGAGCCTTGCTGTTACATGGGGATTCAGTTGTCTGAAAAAACGCGTTTATTTCGGGCTAAAAAACACGTTTTGAAAAGAGTGCTGTTACTGCCCCATAACTTACATGGGGTTGACCAAACTTGCAGAAACATGTTTATTTCTGCTGAAAAACACGTTTTGACCCTTTCTGCACACTGGGGTTAAGAGCTGAGTGTGTGGGTTCATATGAGCCTTGCTGTTACATGGGGATTCAGTTGTCTGAAAAAACGCGTTTATTTCGGGCTGAAAAACACGTTTTGAAAAGAGTGCTGTTACTGCCCCATAACTTACATGGGGTTGACCAAACTTGCAGAAACATGTTTATTTCTGCTGAAAAACATGTTTTGACCCTTTCTGCACACTGGGGTTAAGAGCTGAGTGTGTGGGCTCATATGAGCCTTGCTGTTACATGGGGATTCAGGTGTCTGAAAAATCGCGTTTATTTCGGGCTGAAAAACACGTTTTGAAAAGAGTGCTGTTACTGCCCCATAACTTACATGGGGTTGACCAAACTTGCAGAAACATGTTTATTTCTGCTGAAAAACACGTTTTGACCCTTTCTGCACACTGGGGTTAAGAGCTGAGTGTGTGGGCTCTTCTGAGCCTTGCTGTTACATGGGGATTCAGTTGTCTGAAAAAACGCATTTATTTCGGGCTGAAAAACACGTTTTGAAAAGAGTGCTGTTACTGCCCCATAACTTACATGGGGTTGACCAAACTTGCAGAAACATGTTTATTTCTGCTGAAAAACACGTTTTGACCCTTTCTGCACACTGGGGTTAAGAGCTGAGTGTGTGGGCTCATATGAGCCTTGCTGTTAC
Source organism: Lepisosteus oculatus (assembly GCF_040954835.1). Lineage (NCBI taxonomy): Eukaryota > Metazoa > Chordata > Actinopteri > Semionotiformes > Lepisosteidae > Lepisosteus > Lepisosteus oculatus. The sequence continues at coordinate 22,095 of NW_027168372.1, forward strand.
ATGGGGATTCAGTTGTCTGAAAAAACGCGTTTATTTCGGGCTGAAAAACACGTTTTGAAAAGAGTGCTGTTACTGCCCCATAACTTACATGGGGTTGACCAAACTTGAAGAAACATGTTTATTTCTGCTGAAAAACACGTTTTGACCCTTTCTCCACACTGGGGTTAAGAGCTGAGTGTGTGGGCTCATATGAGCCTTGCTGTTACATGGGGATTCAGTTGTCTGAAAAAACGCGTTTATTTCGGGCTGAAAAACACGTTTTGAAAAGAGTGCTGTTACTGCCCCATAACTTACATGGGGTTGACCAAACTTGCAGAAACATGTTTATTTCTGCTGAAAAACACGTTTTGACCCTTTCTGCACACTGGGATTAAGAGCTGAGTGTGTGGGCTCATATGAGCCTTGCTGTTACATGGGGATTCAGTTGTCTGAAAAAACGCGTTTATTTCGGGCTGAAAAACACGTTTTGAAAAGAGTGCTGTTACTACCCCATAACTTACATGGGGTTGACCAAACTTGCAGAAACATGTTTATTTCTGCTGAAAAACACGTTTTGACCCTTTCTGCACACTGGGGTTAAGAGCTGAGTGTGTTGGCTCATATGAGCCTTGCTGTTACATGGGGATTCAGTTGTCTGAAAAAACGCGTTTATTTCGGGCTGAAAAACACGTTTTGAAAAGAGTGCTGTTACTGCCCCATAACTTACATGGGGTTGACCAAACTTGCAGAAACATGTTTATTTCTGCTGAAAAACACGCTTTGACCCTTTCTGCACACTGGGGTTAAGAGCTGAGTGTGTGGGCTCATATGAGCCTTGCTGTTACATGGGGATTCAGTTGTCTGAAAAAAACGCGTTTATTTCGGGCTGAAAAACACGTTTTGAAAAGAGTGCTGTTACTGCCCCATAACTTACATGGGGTTGACCAAACTTGCAGAAACATGTTTATTTCTGCTGAAAAACACGTTTTGACCCTTTCTGCACACTGGGGTTAAGAGCTGAGTGTGTGGGCTCATATGAGCCTTGCTGTTACATGGGGATTCAGTTGACTGAAAAAACGCGTTTATTTCGGGCTAAAAAACACGTTTTGAAAAGAGTGCTGTTACTGCCCCATAACTTACATGGGGTTGACCAAACTTGCAGAAACATGTTTATTTCTGCTGAAAAACACGTTTTGACCCTTTCTGCACACTGGGGTTAAGAGCTGAGTGTGTGGGTTCATATGAGCCTTGCTGTTACATGGGGATTCAGTTGTCTGAAAAAACGCGTTTATTTCGGGCTGAAAAACACGTTTTGAAAAGAGTGCTGTTACTGCCCCATAACTTACATGGGGTTGACCAAACTTGCAGAAACATGTTTATTTCTGCTGAAAAACACGTTTTGACCCTTTCTGCACACTGGGGTTAAGAGCTGAGTGTGTTGGCTCATATGAGCCTTGCTGTTACATGGGGATTCAGTTGTCTGAAAAATCGCGTTTATTTCGGGCTGAAAAACACGTTTTGAAAAGAGTGCTGTTACTGCCCCATAACTTACATGGGGTTGACCAAACTTGCAGAAACATGTTTATTTCTGCTGAAAAACACGTTTTGACCCTTTCTGCACACTGGGGTTAAGAGCTGAGTGTGTGGGCTCTTCTGAGCCTTGCTGTTACATGGGGATTCAGATGTCTGAAAAAACGCGTTTATTTCGGGCTGAAAAACACGTTTTGAAAAGACTGCTGTTACTGCCCCATAACTTACATGGGGTTGACCAAACTTGCAGAAACATGTTTATTTCTGCTGAAAAACACGTTTTGACCCTTTCTGCACACTGGGGTTAAGAGCTGAGTGTGTGGGCTCATATGAGCCTTGCTGTTACATGGGGATTCAGTTGTCTGAAAAAACACGTTTATTTCGGGCTGAAAAAGACGTTTTGAAAAGAGTGCTGTTACTACCCCATAACTTACATGGGGTTGACCAAACTTGCAGAAACATTTTTATTTCTGCTGAAAAACACGTTTGACCCTTTCTGCACACTGGGGTTAAGAGCTGAGTGTGTGGGCTCATATGAGCCTTGCTGTTACATGGGGATTCAGTTGTCTGAAAAAACGCGTTTATTTCGGGGTGAAAAACACGTTTTGAAAAGAGTGCTGTTACTGCCCCATAACTTACATGGGGTTGACCAAACTTGCAGAAACATGTTTATTTCTGCTGAAAAACACGTTTTGACCCTTTCTGCACACTGGGGTTAAGAGCTGAGTGTGTGGGCTCTTCTGAGCCTTGCTGTTACATGGGGATTCAGTTGTCTGAAAAAACGCGTTTATTTCGGGCTGAAAAACACGTTTTGAAAAGAGTGCTGTTACTGCCCCATAACTTACATGGGGTTGACCAAACTTGCAGAAACATGTTTATTTCTGCTGAAAAACACGTTTTGACCCTTTCTGCACACTGGGGTTAAGAGCTGAGTGTGTGGGCTCTTCTGAGCCTTGCTGTTACATGGGGATTCAGTTGTCTGAAAAAACGCGTTTATTTCGGGCTGAAAAACACGTTTTGAAAAGAGTGCTGTTACTGCCCCATAACTTACATGGGGTTGACCAAACTTGCAGAAACATGTTTATTTCTGCTGAAAAACACGTTTTGACCCTTTCTGCACACTGGGGTTAAGAGCTGAGTGTGTGGGCTCATATGAGCCTTGCTGTTACATGGGGATTCAGTTGTCTGAAAAAACGCGTTTATTTCGGGCTGAAAACACGTTTTGAAAAGAGTGCTGTTACTGCCCCATAACTTACATGGGGTTGACCAAACTTGAAGAAACATGTTTATTTCTGCTGAAAAACACGTTTTGACCCTTTCTGCACACTGGGGTTAAGAGCTGAGTGTGTGGGCTCATATGAGCCTTGCTGTTACATGGGGATTCAGTTGACTGAAAAAACGCGTTTATTTCGGGCTAAAAAACACGTTTTGAAAAGAGTGCTGTTACTGCCCCATAACTTACATGGGGTTGACCAAACTTGCAGAAACATGTTTATTTCTGCTGAAAAACACGTTTTGACCCTTTCTGCACACTGGGGTTAAGAGCTGAGTGTGTGGGTTCATATGAGCCTTGCTGTTACATGGGGATTCAGTTGTCTGAAAAAACGCGTTTATTTCGGGCTGAAAAACACGTTTTGAAAAGAGTGCTGTTACTGCCCCATAACTTACATGGGGTTGACCAAACTTGCAGAAACATGTTTATTTCTGCTGAAAAACACGTTTTGACCCTTTCTGCACACTGGGGTTAAGAGCTGAGTGTGTGGGCTCATATGAGCCTTGCTGTTACATGGGGATTCAGGTGTCTGAAAAAACGTGTTTATTTCGGGCTAAAAAACACGTTTTGAAAAGAGTGCTGTTACTGCCCCATAACTTACATGGGGTTGACCAAACTTGCAGAAACATGTTTATTTCTGCTGAAAAACACGTTTTGACCCTTTCTGCACACTGGGGTTAAGAGCTGAGTGTGTTGGCTCATATGAGCCTTGCTGTTACATGGGGATTCAGTTGTCTGAAAAATCGCGTTTATTTCGGGCTGAAAAACACGTTTTGAAAAGAGTGCTGTTACTGCCCCATAACTTACATGGGGTTGACCAAACTTGCAGAAACATGTTTATTTCTGCTGAAAAACACGTTTTGACCCTTTCTGCACACTGGGGTTAAGAGCTGAGTGTGTGGGCTCTTCTGAGCCTTGCTGTTACATGGGGATTCAGTTGTCTGAAAAAACGCGTTTATTTCGGGCTGAAAAACACGTTTTGAAAAGACTGCTGTTACTGCCCCATAACTTACATGGGGTTGACCAAACTTGCAGAAACATGTTTATTTCTGCTGAAAAACACGTTTTGACCCTTTCTGCACACTGCGGTTAAGAGCTGAGTGTGTGGGCTCATATGAGCCTTGCTGTTACATGGGATTCAGTTGTCTGAAAAAACACGTTTATTTCGGGCTGAAAAAGACGTTTTGAAAAGAGTGCTGTTACTACCCCATAACTTACATGGGGTTGACCAAACTTGCAGAAACATTTTTATTTCTGCTGAAAAACACGTTTGACCCTCTCTGCACACTGGGGTTAAGAGCTGAGTGTGTGGGCTCATATGAGCCTTGCTGTTACATGGGGATTCAGTTGTCTGAAAAAACGCGTTTATTTCGGGGTGAAAAACACGTTTTGAAAAGAGTGCTGTTACTGCCCCATAACTTACATGGGTTGACCAAACTTGCAGAAACATGTTTATTTCTGCTGAAAAACACGTTTTGACCCTTTCTGCACACTGGGGTTAAGAGCTGAGTGTGTGGGGCTCTTCTGAGCCTTGCTGTTACATGGGGATTCAGTTGTCTGAAAAAACGCGTTTATTTCGGGCTGAAAAACACGTTTTGAAAAGAGTGCTGTTACTGCCCCATAACTTACATGGGGTTGACCAAACTTGCAGAAACATGTTTATTTCTGCTGAAAAACACGTTTTGACCCTTTCTGCACACTGGGGTTAAGAGCTGAGTGTGTGGGCTCTTCTGAGCGTTGCTGTTACATGGGGATTCAGTTGTCTGAAAAAACGCGTTTATTTCGGGCTGAAAAACACGTTTTGAAAAGAGTGCTGTTACTGCCCCATAACTTACATGGGGTTGACCAAACTTGCAGAAACATGTTTATTTCTGCTGAAAAACACGTTTTGACCCTTTCTGCACACTGGGGTTAAGAGCTGAGTGTGTGGGCTCATATGAGCCTTGCTGTTACATGGGGATTCAGTTGTCTGAAAAAACGCGTTATTTCGGGCTGAAAAACACGTTTTGAAAAGAGTGCTGTTACTGCCCCATAACTTACATGGGGTTGACCAAACTTGAAGAAACATGTTTATTTCTGCTGAAAAACACGCTTTGACCCTTTCTGCACACTGGGGTTAAGAGCTGAGTGTGTGGGCTCATATGAGCCTTGCTGTTACATGGGGATTCAGTTGTCTGAAAAAACGCGTTTATTTCGGGCTGAAAAACACGTTTTGAAAAGAGTGCTGTTACTGCCCCATAACTTACATGGGGTTGACCAAACTTGCAGAAACATGTTTATTTCTGCTGAAAAACACGTTTTGACCCTTTCTGCACACTGGGGTTTAGAGCTGAGTGTGTGGGCTCATATGAGCCTTGCTGTTACATGGGGATTCAGTTGTCTGAAAAAAACGCGTTTATTTCGGGCTGAAAAACACGTTTGAAAAGAGTGCTGTTACTACCCCATAACTTACATGGGGTTGACCAAACTTGCAGAAACATTTTATTTCTGCTGAAAAACACGTTTTGACCCTTTCTGCACACTGGGGTTAAGAGCTGAGTGTGTGGGCTCATATGAGCCTTGTTGTTACATGGGATTCAGTTGTCTGAAAAAACGCGTTTATTTCGGGCTGAAAAACACGTTTTGAAAAGAGTGCTGTTACTGCCCCATAACTTACATGGGGTTGACCAAACTTGCAGAAACATGTTTATTTCTGCTGAAAAACACGCTTTGACCCTTTCTGCACACTGGGGATAAGAGCTGAGTGTGTGGGCTCATATGAGCCTTGCTGTTACATGGGGATTCAGTTGTCTGAAAAAACGCGTTTATTTCGGGCTGAAAAACACGTTTTGAAAAGAGTGCTGTTACTGCCCCATAACTTACATGGGGTTGACCAAACTTGCAGAAACATGTTTATTTCTGCTGAAAAACACGTTTTGACCCTTTCTGCACACTGGGGTTAAGAGCTGAGTGTGTGGGCTCATATGAGCCTTGCTGTTACATGGGGATTCAGTTGTCTGAAAAAAACGCGTTTATTTCGGGCTGAAAAACACGTTTTGAAAAGAGTGCTGTTACTACCCCATAACTTACATGGGGTTGACCAAACTTGCAGAAACATTTTTATTTCTGCTGAAAACACGTTTTGACCCTTTCTGCACACTGGGGTTAAGAGCTGAGTGTGTGGGCTCATATGAGCCTTGTTGTTACATGGGGATTCAGTTGTCTGAAAAAACGCGTTTATTTCGGGCTGAAAAACACGTTTTGAAAAGAGTGCTGTTACTGCCCCATAACTTACATGGGGTTGACCAAACTTGCAGAAACATGTTTATTTCTGCTGAAAAACACGTTTTGACCCTTTCTGCACACTGGGATAAGAGTTGAGTGTGTGGGCTCATATGAGCCTTGCTGTTACATGGGGATTCAGTTGTCTGAAAAAACGCGTTTATTTCGGGCTGAAAAACACGTTTTGAAAAGAGTGCTGTTACTGCCCATAACTTACATGGGGTTGACCAAACTTGCAGAAACATGTTTATTTCTGCTGAAAAACACGTTTTGACCCTTTCTGCACACTGGGGTTAAGAGCTGAGTGTGTGGGCTCTTCTGAGCCTTGCTGTTACATGGGGATTCAGTTGTCTGAAAAACGCGTTTATTTCGGGCTGAAAACACGTTTTGAAAAGAGTGCTGTTACTGCCCCATAACTTACATGGGGTTGACCAAACTTGCAGAAACATGTTTATTTCTGCTGAAAAACACGTTTTGACCCTTTCTGCACACTGGGGTTAAGAGCTGAGTGTGTGGGCTCTTATGAGCCTTGCTGTTACATGGGGATTCAGTTGTCTGAAAAAACGCGTTTATTTCGGGCTGAAAAACACGTTTTGAAAAGAGTGCTGTTACTGCCCCATAACTTACATGGGTTGACCAAACTGAAGAAACATGTTTATTTCTGCTGAAAAACACGTTTTGACCCTTTCTCCACACCGGGGTTAAGAGCTGAGTGTGTGGGCTCATATGAGCCTTGCTGTTACATGGGGATTCAGTTGTCTGAAAAAACGCGTTTATTTCGGGCTAAAAAACACGTTTTGAAAAGAGTGCTGTTACTGCCCCATAACTTACATGGGGTTGACCAAACTTGCAGAAACATGTTTATTTCTGCTGAAAAACACGTTTTGACCCTTTCTGCACACTGGGATTAAGAGCTGAGTGTGTGGGGCTCATATGAGCCTTGCTGTTACATGGGGATTCAGTTGTCTGAAAAACGCGTTTATTTCGGGCTGAAAAACACGTTTTGAAAAGAGTGCTGTTACTGCCCCATAACTTACATGGGGTTGACCAAACTTGCAGAAACATGTTTATTTCTGCTGAAAAACACGTTTTGACCTTTCTGCACACTGGGGTTAAGAGCTGAGTGTGTGGGCTCATATGAGCCTTGCTGTTACATGGGGATTCAGTTGTCTGAAAAAACGCGTTTATTTCGGGCTGAAAAACACGTTTTGAAAAGAGTGCTGTTACTGCCCCATAACTTACATGGGGTTGACCAAACTTGCAGAAACATGTTTATTTCTGCTGAAAAACACGTTTTGACCCTTTCTGCACACTGGGGTTAAGAGCTGAGTGTGTGGGCTCATATGAGCCTTGCTGTTACATGGGATTCAGTTGTCTGAAAAAACGCGTTTATTTCGGGGCTGAAAAAGACGTTTTGAAAAAGAGTGCTGTTACTGCCCCATAACTTACATGGGGTTGACCAAACTTGCAGAAACATGTTTATTTCTGCTGAAAAACACGTTTTGACCCTTTCTGCACACTGGGGTTAAGAGCTGAGTGTGTGGGCTCATATGAGCCTTGCTGTTACATGGGGATTCAGTTGACTGAAAAACGCGTTTATTTCGGGCTAAAAACACGTTTTGAAAAGAGTGCTGTTACTGCCCCATAACTTACATGGGGTTGACCAAACTTGCAGAAACATGTTTATTTCTGCTGAAAACACGTTTTGACCCTTTCTCCACACCGGGGTTAAGAGCTGAGTGTGTGGGCTCATATGAGCCTTGCTGTTACATGGGGATTCAGTTGTCTGAAAAAACGCGTTTATTTCGGGCTGAAAAACACGTTTTGAAAAGAGTGCTGTTACTGCCCCATAACTTACATGGGGTTGACCAAACTTGCAGAAACATGTTTATTTCTGCTGAAAAACACGTTTTGACCCTTTCTGCACACTGGGGTTAAGAGCTGAGTGTGTGGGCTCATATGAGCCTTGCTGTTACATGGGGATTCAGTTGTCTGAAAAAACGCGTTTATTTCGGGCTGAAAAAACGTTTTGAAAAGAGTGCTGTTACTGCCCCATAACTTACATGGGGTTGACCAAACTTGAAGAAACATGTTTATTTCTGCTGAAAAACACGCTTTGACCCTTTCTGCACACTGGGGTTAAGAGCTGAGTGTGTGGGCTCATATGAGCCTTGCTGTTACATGGGGATTCAGTTGTCTGAAAAAACGCGTTTATTTCGGGCTGAAAAACACGTTTTGAAAAGAGTGCTGTTACTGCCCCATAACTTACATGGGGGTTGACCAAACTTGCAGAAACATGTTTATTTCTGCTGAAAAACACGTTTTGACCCTTTCTGCACACTGGGGTTAAGAGCTGAGTGTGTGGGCTCATATGAGCCTTGCTGTTACATGGGGATTCAGTTGTCTGAAAAAACGCGTTATTTCGGGCTGAAAAACACGTTTGAAAAGAGTGCTGTTACTACCCCATAACTTACATGGGGTTGACCAAACTTGCAGAAACATTTTTATTTCTGCTGAAAAACACGTTTTGACCCTTTCTGCACACTGGGGTAAGAGCTGAGTGTGTGGGCTCATATGAGCCTTGTTGTTACATGGGGATTCAGTTGTCTGAAAAAACGCGTTTATTTCGGGCTGAAAAACACGTTTTGAAAAGAGTGCTGTTACTGCCCCATAACTTACATGGGTTGACCAAACTTGCAGAAACATGTTTATTTCTGCTGAAAAACACGCTTTGACCCTTTCTGCACACTGGGGATAAGAGCTGAGTGTGTGGGCTCATATGAGCCTTGCTGTTACATGGGGATTCAGTTGTCTGAAAAAACGCGTTTATTTCGGGCTGAAAACACGTTTTGAAAAGAGTGCTGTTACTGCCCCATAACTTACATGGGGTTGACCAAACTTGCAGAAAATGTTTATTTCTGCTGAAAAACACGTTTTGACCCTTTCTGCACACTGGGGTTAAGAGCTGAGTGTGTGGGCTCATATGAGCCTTGCTGTTACATGGGGATTCAGTTGTCTGAAAAAACGCGTTTATTTCGGGCTGAAAAACACGTTTTGAAAAGAGTGCTGTTACTACCCCATAACTTACATGGGGTTGACCAAACTTGCAGAAACATTTTTATTTCTGCTGAAAAACACGTTTTGACCCTTTCTGCACACTGGGGTTAAGAGCTGAGTGTGTGGGCTCATATGAGCCTTGTTGTTACATGGGGATTCAGTTGTCTGAAAAAACGCGTTTATTTCGGGCTGAAAAACACGTTTTGAAAAGAGTGCTGTTACTGCCCATAACTTACATGGGTTGACCAAACTTGCAGAAACATGTTTATTTCTGCTGAAAAACACGTTTTGACCCTTTCTGCACACTGGGGATAAGAGCTGAGTGTGTGGGCTCATATGAGCCTTGCTGTTACATGGGGATTCAGTTGTCTGAAAAAACGCGTTTATTTCGGGCTGAAAACACGTTTTGAAAAGAGTGCTGTTACTGCCCCATAACTTACATGGGGTTGACCAAACTTGCAGAAACATGTTTATTTCTGCTGAAAACACGTTTTGACCCTTTCTGCACACTGGGGTTAAGAGCTGAGTGTGTGGGCTCTTCTGAGCCTTGCTGTTACATGGGGATTCAGTTGTCTGAAAAAACGCGTTTATTTCGGGCTGAAAAACACGTTTTGAAAAGAGTGCTGTTACTGCCCCATAACTTACATGGGGTTGACCAAACTTGCAGAAACATGTTTATTTCTGCTGAAAAACACGTTTTGACCCTTTCTGCACACTGGGATTAAGAGCTGAGTGTGTGGCTCATATGAGCCTTGCTGTTACATGGGGATTCAGTTGTCTGAAAAAACGCGTTTATTTCGGGCTGAAAAACACGTTTTGAAAAGAGTGCTGTTACTGCCCCATAACTTACATGGGGTTGACCAAACTTGCAGAAACATGTTTATTCTGCTGAAAAACACGTTTTGACCCTTTCTGCACACTGGGGTTAAGAGCTGAGTGTGTGGGCTCATATGAGCCTTGCTGTTACATGGGGATTCAGTTGTCTGAAAAAACGCGTTTATTTCGGGCTGAAAAACACGTTTTGAAAGAGTGCTGTTACTGCCCCATAACTTACATGGGGTTGACCAAACTTGCAGAAACATGTTTATTTCTGCTGAAAAACACGTTTTGACCCTTTCTGCACACTGGGGTTAAGAGCTGAGTGTGTGGGCTCATATGAGCCTTGCTGTTACATGGGGATTCAGTTGTCTGAAAAAAACGCGTTTATTTCGGCTGAAAAACACGTTTTGAAAAGAGTGCTGTTACTACCCCATAACTTACATGGGGGTTGACCAAACTTGCAGAAACATGTTTATTTCTGCTGAAAAACACGTTTTGACCCTTTCTGCACACTGGGTTAAGAGCTGAGTGTGTGGGCTCATATGAGCCTTGCTGTTACATGGGGATTCAGTTGTCTGAAAAAACGCGTTTATTTCGGGCTGAAAAACACGTTTTGAAAAGAGTGCTGTTACTGCCCTATAAGTTACATGGGGTTGACCAAACTTGAAGAAACATGTTTATTTCTGCTGAAAAACACGTTTTGACCCTTTCTCCACACTGGGTTAAGAGCTGAGTGTGTAGGCTCATATGAGCCTTGCTGTTACATGGGGATTCAGTTGTCTGAAAAAACGCGTTTATTTCGGGCTGAAAAACACGTTTTGAAAAGAGTGCTGTTACTGCCCCATAACTTACATGGGGTTGACCAAACTTGCAGAAACATGTTTATTTCTGCTGAAAAACACATTTGACCCTTTCTGCACACTGGGATTAAGAGCTGAGTGTGTTGGCTCATATGAGCCTTGCTGTTACATGGGGATTCAGTTGTCTCAAAAAACGCGTTTATTTCGGGCTGAAAAACACGTTTTGAAAAGAGTGCTGTTACTACCCCATAACTTACATGGGGTTGACCAAACTTGCAGAAACATGTTTATTTCTGCTGAAAAACACGTTTTGACCCTTTCTGCACACTGGGTTAAGAGCTGAGTGTGTGGGCTCATATGAGCCTTGCTGTTACATGGGGATTCAGTTGTCTGAAAAAACGCGTTTATTTCGGGCTGAAAAACACGTTTTGAAAGAGTGCTGTTACTACCCCATAACTTACATGGGGTTGACCAAACTTGCAGAAACATTTTTATTTCTGCTGAAAAACACGTTTTGACCCTTTCTGCACACTGGGGTTAAGAGCTGAGTGTGTGGGCTCATATGAGCCTTGTTGTTACATGGGGATTCAGTTGTCTGAAAAAACGCGTTTATTTCGGGCTGAAAAACACGTTTGAAAAGAGTGCTGTTACTGCCCCATAACTTACATGGGGTTGACCAAACTTGCAGAAACATGTTTATTTCTGCTGAAAACACGTTTTGACCCTTTCTGCACACTGGGGATAAGAGCTGAGTGTGTGGGCTCATATGAGCCTTGCTGTTACATGGGGATTCAGTTGTCTGAAAAAACGCGTTTATTTCGGGCTGAAAAACACGTTTTGAAAAGAGTGCTGTTACTGCCCCATAACTTACATGGGGTTGACCAAACTTGCAGAAACATGTTTATTTCTGCTGAAAAACACGTTTTGACCTTTCTGCACACTGGGGTTAAGAGCTGAGTGTGTGGGCTCTTCTGAGCCTTGCTGTTACATGGGGATTCAGTTGTCTGAAAAAACGCGTTTATTTCGGGCTGAAAAACACGTTTGAAAAGAGTGCTGTTACTGCCCCATAACTTACATGGGTTGACCAAACTTGCAGAAACATGTTTATTTCTGCTGAAAAACACGTTTTGACCCTTTCTGCACACTGGGATTAAGAGCTGAGTGTGTGGGCTCATATGAGCCTTGCTGTTACATGGGGATTCAGTTGTCTGAAAAACGCGTTTATTTCGGGCTGAAAAACACGTTTTGAAAAGAGTGCTGTTACTGCCCCATAACTTACATGGGGTTGACCAAACTTGCAGAAACATGTTTATTTCTGCTGAAAAACACGTTTTGACCTCTTCTGCACACTGGGTTAAGAGCTGAGTGTGTGGGCTCATATGAGCCTTGCTGTTACATGGGGATTCAGTTGTCTGAAAAACGCGTTTATTTCGGGCTGAAAACACGTTTGAAAAGAGTGCTGTTACTGCCCCATAACTTACATGGGGTTGACCAAACTTGCAGAAACATGTTTATTTCTGCTGAAAAACACGTTTTGACCCTTTCTGCACACTGGGTTAAGAGCTGAGTGTGTGGGCTCATATGAGCCTTGCTGTTACATGGGGATTCAGTTGTCTGAAAAAACGCGTTTATTTCGGGCTGAAAAAGACGTTTTGAAAGAGTGCTGTTACTGCCCATAACTTACATGGGGTTGACCAAACTTGCAGAAACATGTTTATTTCTGCTGAAAAACACGTTTGACCCTTTCTGCACACTGGGGTTAAGAGCTGAGTGTGTGGGCTCATATGAGCCCTGCTGTTACATGGGGATTCAGTTGACTGAAAAACGCGTTTATTTCGGGCTAAAAAACACGTTTTGAAAAGAGTGCTGTTACTGCCCCATAACTTACATGGGGTTGACCAAACTTGCAGAAACATGTTTATTTCTGCTGAAAACACGTTTTGACCCTTTCTCCACACCGGGGTTAAGAGCTGAGTGTGTGGGCTCATATGAGCCTTGCTGTTACATGGGAATTCAGTTGTCTGAAAAAACGCGTTTATTTCGGGCTGAAAAACACGTTTTGAAAAGAGTGCTGTTACTGCCCCATAACTTACATGGGGTTGACCAAACTTGCAGAAACATGTTTATTTCTGCTGAAAAACACGTTTTGACCCTTTCTGCACACTGGGATTAAGAGCTGAGTGTGTGGGCTCATATGAGCCTTGCTGTTACATGGGGATTCAGTTGTCTGAAAAACGCGTTATTTCGGGCTGAAAAACACGTTTTGAAAAGAGTGCTGTTACTGCCCCATAACTTACATGGGGTTGACCAAACTTGCAGAAACATGTTTATTTCTGCTGAAAAACACGTTTGACCCTTTCTGCACACTGGGTTAAGAGCTGAGTGTGTGGGCTCATATGAGCCTTGCTGTTACATGGGGATTCAGTTGTCTGAAAAAAACGCGTTTATTTCGGGCTGAAAACACGTTTTGAAAAGAGTGCTGTTACTACCCTCATAACTTACATGGGTTGACCAAACTTGCAGAAACATTTTTATTTCTGCTGAAAAACACGTTTTGACCCTTTCTGCACACTGGGGTTAAGAGCTGAGTGTGTGGGCTCATATGAGCCTTGTTGTTACATGGGATTCAGTTGTCTGAAAAACGCGTTTATTTCGGGCTGAAAACACGTTTTGAAAAGAGTGCTGTTACTGCCCCATAACTTACATGGGGTTGACCAAACTTGCAGAAACATGTTTATTTCTGCTGAAAAACACGTTTTGACCCTTTCTGCACACTGGGGTTAAGAGCTGAGTGTGTGGGCTCATATGAGCCTTGCTGTTACATGGGGATTCAGTTGACTGAAAAAACGCGTTTATTTCGGGCTAAAAAACACGTTTTGAAAGAGTGCTGTTACTGCCCCATAACTTACATGGGGTT
>NW_027168373.1:0-35699 GCF_040954835.1 Lepisosteus oculatus
AACGCGTTTTTTTCAGACAGCTGTATCCCTATGTAACTGCAAGGCTCAGAAGAGCCCACACACTCAGGTCTTAACCCCAGTGTGCTGAAAGTGTCAAAACATGTTTTTCAGCAGAAATAAACATGTTTCTGCAAGTTTGGTCAACCCCATGTAAGTTATGGGGCAGTAACAGCTCACTTTTCAAAACGTGTTTTTCAGCCCGAAATAAACGCGTTTTTTCAGACAGCTGTATCCCTATGTAACTGCAAGGCTCAGAAGAGCCCACACACTCAGGTCTTAACCCCAGTGTGCTGAAAGTGTCAAAACATGTTTTTCAGCAGAAATAAACATGTTTCTGCAAGTTTGGTCAACCCCATGTAAGTTATGGGGTGGTAACAGCACACTTTTCAAAACGTGTTTTTCAGCCCGAAATAAACGCGTTTTTTCAGACAGCTGTATCCCTATGTAACTGCAAGGCTCAGAAGAGCCCACACACTCAGGTCTTAACCCCAGTGTGCTGACAGTGTCAAAACATGTTTTTCAGCAGAAATAAACATGTTTCTGCAAGTTTGGTCAACCCCATGTAACTTATGGGGCAGTAACAGCTCACTTTTCAAAACGTGTTTTTCAGCCCGAAATAAACGCGTTTTTTCAGACAGCTGTATCCCTATGTAACTGCAAGGCTCAGAAGAGCCCACACACTCAGGTCTTAACCCCAGTGTGCTGAAAGTGTCAAAACATGTTTTTCAGCAGAAATAAACATGTTTCTGCAAGTTTGGTCAACCCCATGTAAGTTATGGGGTAGTAACAGCACACTTTTCAAAACGTGTTTTTCAGCCCGAAATAAACGCGTTTTTTCAGACAGCTGTATCCCTATGTAACTGCAAGGCTCAGAAGAGCCCACACACTCAGGTCTTAACCCCAGTGTGCTGAAAGTGTCAAAACATGTTTTTCAGCAGAAATAAACATGTTTCTGCAAGTTTGGTCAACCCCATGTAAGTTATGGGGCAGTAACAGCTCACTTTTCAAAACGTGTTTTTCAGCCCGAAATAAACGCGTTTTTTCAGACAGCTGTATCCCTATGTAACTGCAAGGCTCAGAAGAGCCCACACACTCAGGTCTTAACCCCAGTGTGCTGAAAGTGTCAAAACATGTTTTCAGCAGAAATAAACATGTTTCTGCAAGTTTGGTCAACCCCAACCCCATGTAAGTTATGGGGTGGTAACAGCACACTTTTCAAAACGTGTTTTTCAGCCCGAAATAAACGCGTTTTTTCAGACAGCTGTATCCCTATGTAACTGCAAGGCTCAGAAGAGCCCACACACTCAGGTCTTAACCCTAGTGTGCTGACAGTGTCAAAACATGTTTTTCAGCAGAAATAAACATGTTTCTGCAAGTTTGGTCAACCCCATGTAACTTATGGGGCAGTAACAGCTCACTTTTCAAAACGTGTTTTTCAGCCCGAAATAAACGCATTTTTTCTGACAGCTGTATCCCTATATAACTGCAAGGCTCAGAAGAGCCCACACACTCAGGTCTTAAACCCAGTGTGCTGAAAGTGTCAAAACATGTTTTTCAGCAGAAATAAACATGTCTGCAAGTTTGGTCAACCCCATGTAAGTTATGGGTCAGTAACAGCTCACTTTTCAAAACGTGTTTTTCAGCCCGAAATAAACACGTTTTTTCAGACAGCTGTATCCCTATGTAACTGCAAGGCTCAGAAGAGCCCACAAACTCAGGTCTTAACCCCAGTGTGAAAGTGTCAAAACATGTTTTTCAGCAGAAATAAACATGTTTCTGCAAGTTTGGTCAACCCCATGTAACTTATGGGGCAGTAACAGCTCACTTTTCAAAACGTGTTTTTCAGCCCGAAATAAACGCGTTTTTTCAGACAGCTGTATCCCTATGTAACTGCAAGGCTCAGAAGAGCCACACACTCAGGTCTTAACCCCAGTGTGCTGAAAGTGTCAAAACATGTTTTTCAGCAGAAATAAACATGTTTCTGCAAGTTTGGTCAACCCCATGTAAGTTATGGGGTAGTAACAGCACACTTTTCAAAACGTGTTTTTCAGCCCGAAATAAACGCGTTTTTTCAGACAGCTGTATCCCTATGTAACTGCAAGGCTCAGAAGAGCCCACACACTCAGGTCTTAACCCCAGTGTGCTGAAAGTGTCAAAACATGTTTTTCAGCAGAAATAAACATGTTTCTGCAAGTTTGGTCAACCCCATGTAAGTTATGGGGCAGTAACAGCTCACTTTTCAAAACGTGTTTTTCAGCCCGAAATAAACGCGTTTTTTCAGACAGCTGTATCCCTATGTAACTGCAAGGCTCAGAAGAGCCCACACACTCAGGTCTTACCCCAGTGTGCTGAAAGTGTCAAAACATTTTTTTCAGCAGAAATAAACATGTTTCTGCAAGTTTGGTCAACCCCATGTAAGTTATGGGGTGGTAACAGCACACTTTTCAAAACGTGTTTTTCAGCCCGAAATAAACGCGTTTTTTCAGACAGCTGTATCCCTATGTAACTGCAAGGCTCAGAAGAGCCCACACACTCAGGTCTTAACCCCAGTGTGCTGACAGTGTCAAAACATGTTTTTCAGCAGAAATAAACATGTTTCTGCAAGTTTGGTCAACCCCATGTAACTTATGGGGCAGTAACAGCTCACTTTTCAAAACGTGTTTTTCAGCCCGAAATAAACGCATTTTTTCTGACAGCTGTATCCCTATATAACTGCAAGGCTCAGAAGAGCCCACACACTCAGGTCTTAACCCCAGTGTGCTGACAGTGTCAAAACATGTTTTTCAGAAGAAATAAACATGTTTCTGCAAGTTTGGTCAACCCCATGTAAGTTATGGGGCAGTAACAGCACACTTTTCAAAACGTGTTTTTCAGCCCGAGATAAACACGTTTTTTCAGACAGCTGTATCCCTATGTAACTGCAAGGCTCAGAAGAGCCCACACACTCAGGTCTTAACCCCAGTGTGCTGAAAGTGTCAAAACATGTTTTTCAGCAGAAATAAACATGTTTCTGCAAGTTTCGTCAACCCCATGTAAGTTATGGGTCAGTAACAGCTCACTTTTCAAAACGTGTTTTTCAGCCCGAAATAAACACGTTTTTTCAGACTTCAGAATCTCCATGTAACTGCAAGGCTCAGAAGAGCCCACACACTCAGGTCTTAAACCCAGTGTGCTGAAAGTGTCAAAACATGTTTTTCAGCAGAAATAAACATGTCTGCAAGTTTGGTCAACCCCATGTAAGTTATGGGTCAGTAACAGCTCACTTTTCAAAACGTGTTTTTCAGCCCGAAATAAACGCGTTTTTTCAGACAGCTGTATCCCTATGTAACTGCAAGGCTCAGAAGAGCCCACAAACTCAGGTCTTAACCCCAGTGTGCTGAAAGTGTCAAAACATGTTTTTCAGCAGAAATAAACATGTTTCTGCAAGTTTGGTCAACCCCATGTAACTTATGGGGCAGTAACAGCTCACTTTTCAAAACGTGTTTTTCAGCCCGAAATAAACGCGTTTTTTCAGACAGCTGTATCCCTATGTAACTGCAAGGCTCAGAAGAGCCCACACACTCAGGTCTTAACCCCAGTGTGCTGAAAGTGTCAAAACATGTTTTTCAGCAGAAATAAACATGTTACTGCAAGTTTGGTCAACCCCATGTAAGTTATGGGGTAGTAACAGCACACTTTTCAAAACGTGTTTTTCAGCCCGAAATAAACGCGTTTTTTCAGACAGCTGTATCCCTATGTAACTGCAAGGCTCAGAAGAGCCCACACACTCAGGTCTTAACCCCACTGTGCAGAAAGTGTCAAAACATGTTTTTCAGCAGAAATAAACATGTTTCTGCAAGTTTGGTCAACCCCACGTAACTTATGGGGCAGTAACAGGTCACTTTTCAAAACGTGTTTTTCAGCCCGAAATAAACACGTTTTTTCAGACAGCTGTATCCCTATGTAACTGCAAGGCTCAGAAGAGCCCACACACTCAGGTCTTAACCCCAGTGTGCTGAAAGTGTCAAAACATGTTTTTCAGCAGAAATAAACATGTTTCTGCAAGTTTGGTCAACCCCATGTAAGTTATGGGTCAGTAACAGCTCACTTTTCAAAACGTGTTTTTCAGCCCGAAATAAACGCGTTTTTTCAGACAGCTGTATCCCTATGTAACTGCAAGGCTCAGAAGAGCCCACAAACTCAGGTCTTAACCCCAGTGTGCTGAAAGTGTCAAAACATGTTTTTCAGCAGAAATAAACATGTTTCTGCAAGTTTGGTCAACCCCATGTAAGTTATGGGTCAGTAACAGCTCACTTTTCAAAACGTGTTTTTCAGCCCGAAATAAACGCGTTTTTTCAGACAGCTGTATCCCTATGTAACTGCAAGGCTCAGAAGAGCCCACACACTCAGGTCTTAACCCCAGTGTGCTGAAAGTGTCAAAACATGTTTTTCAGCAGAAATAAACATGTTTCTGCAAGTTTGGTCAACCCCATGTAAGTTATGGGGTAGTAACAACACACTTTTCAAAACGTGTTTTTCAGCCCGAAATAAACGCGTTTTTTCAGACAGCTGTATCCCTATGTAACTGCAAGGCTCAGAAGAGCCCACACACTCAGGTCTTAACCCCAGTGTGCTGACAGTGTCAAAACATGTTTTTCAGCAGAAATAAACATGTTTCTGCAAGTTTGGTCAACCCCATGTAAGTTATGGGTCAGTAACAGCTCACTTTTCAAAACGTGTTTTTCAGCCCGAAATAAACGCGTTTTTTCAGACAGCTGTATCCCTATGTAACTGCAAGGCTCAGAAGAGCCCACACACTCAGGTCTTAACCCCAGTGTGCTGAAAGTGTCAAAACATGTTTTTCAGCAGAAATAAACATGTTTCTGCAAGTTTGGTCAACCCCATGTAAGTTATGGGGTAGTAACAACACACTTTTCAAAACGTGTTTTTCAGCCCGAAATAAACGCGTTTTTTCAGACAGCTGTATCCCTATGTAACTGCAAGGCTCAGAAGAGCCCACACACTCAGGTCTTAACCCCAGTGTGCTGACAGTGTCAAAACATGTTTTTCAGCAGAAATAAACATGTTTCTGCAAGTTTGGTCAACCCCATGTAAGTTATGGGGTAGTAACAGCACACTTTTCAAAACGTGTTTTTCAGCCCGAAATAAACGCGTTTTTTCAGACAGCTGTATCCCTATGTAACTGCAAGGCTCAGAAGAGCCCACACACTCAGGTCTTAACCCCAGTGTGCTGAAAGTGTCAAAACATGTTTTTCAGCAGAAATAAACATGTTTCTGCAAGTTTGGTCAACCCCATGTAAGTTATGGGGCAGTAACAGCTCACTTTTCAAAACGTGTTTTTCAGCCCGAAATAAACGCGTTTTTTCAGACAGCTGTATCCCTATGTAACTGCAAGGCTCAGAAGAGCCCACACACTCAGGTCTTAACCCCAGTGTGCTGAAAGTGTCAAAACATGTTTTTCAGCAGAAATAAACATGTTTCTGCAAGTTTGGTCAACCCCATGTAAGTTATGGGGTGGTAACAGCACACTTTTCAAAACGTGTTTTTCAGCCCGAAATAAACGCGTTTTTTCAGACAGCTGTATCCCTATGTAACTGCAAGGCTCAGAAGAGCCCACACACTCAGGTCTTAACCCCAGTGTGCTGACAGTGTCAAAACATGTTTTTCAGCAGAAATAAACATGTTTCTGCAAGTTTGGTCAACCCCATGTAACTTATGGGGCAGTAACAGCTCACTTTTCAAAACGTGTTTTTCAGCCCGAAATAAACGCATTTTTTCTGACAGCTGTATCCCTATATAACTGCAAGGCTCAGAAGAGCCCACACACTCAGGTCTTAACCCCAGTGTGCTGACAGTGTCAAAACATGTTTTTCAGCAGAAATAAACATGTTTCTGCAAGTTTGGTCAACCCCATGTAAGTTATGGGTCAGTAACAGCTCACTTTTCAAAACGTGTTTTTCAGCCCGAAATAAACACGTTTTTTCAGACTTCAGAATCTCCATGTAACTGCAAGGCTCAGAAGAGCCCACACACTCAGGTCTTAAACCCAGTGTGCTGAAAGTGTCAAAACATGTTTTTCAGCAGAAATAAACATGTCTGCAAGTTTGGTCAACCCCATGTAAGTTATGGGTCAGTAACAGCTCACTTTTCAAAATGTGTTTTTCAGCCCGAAATAAACGCGTTTTTTCAGACAGCTGTATCCCTATGTAACTGCAAGGCTCAGAAGAGCCCACAAACTCAGGTCTTAACCCCAGTGTGCTGAAAGTGTCAAAACATGTTTTTCAGCAGAAATAAACATGTTTCTGCAAGTTTGGTCAACCCCATGTAACTTATGGGGCAGTAACAGCTCACTTTTCAAAACGTGTTTTTCAGCCCGAAATAAACGCGTTTTTTCAGACAGCTGTATCCCTATGTAACTGCAAGGCTCAGAAGAGCCCACACACTCAGGTCTTAACCCCAGTGTGCTGAAAGTGTCAAAACATGTTTTTCAGCAGAAATAAACATGTTTCTGCAAGTTTGGTCAACCCCATGTAAGTTATGGGGTAGTAACAGCACACTTTTCAAAACGTGTTTTTCAGCCCGAAATAAACGCGTTTTTTCAGACAGCTGTATCCCTATGTAACTGCAAGGCTCAGAAGAGCCCACACACTCAGGTCTTAACCCCAGTGTGCTGAAAGTGTCAAAACATGTTTTTCAGCAGAAATAAACATGTTTCTGCAAGTTTGGTCAACCCCATGTAAGTTATGGGGCAGTAACAGCTCACTTTTCAAAACGTGTTTTTCAGCCCGAAATAAACGCGTTTTTTCAGACAGCTGTATCCCTATGTAACTGCAAGGCTCAGAAGAGCCCACACACTCAGGTCTTAACCCCAGTGTGCTGAAAGTGTCAAAACATGTTTTTCAGCAGAAATAAACATGTTTCTGCAAGTTTGGTCAACCCCATGTAAGTTATGGGGTGGTAACAGCACACTTTTCAAAACGTGTTTTTCAGCCCGAAATAAACGCGTTTTTTCAGACAGCTGTATCCCTATGTAACTGCAAGGCTCAGAAGAGCCCACACACTCAGGTCTTAACCCCAGTGTGCTGACAGTGTCAAAACATGTTTTTCAGCAGAAACAAAAATGTTTCTGCAAGTTTGGTCAACCCCATGTAACTTATGGGGCAGTAACAGCTCACTTTTCAAAACGTGTTTTTCAGCCCGAAATAAACGCGTTTTTTCAGACAGCTGTATCCCTATGTAACTGCAAGGCTCAGAAGAGCCCACACACTCAGGTCTTAACCCCAGTGTGCTGAAAGTGTCAAAACATGTTTTTCAGCAGAAATAAACATGTTTCTGCAAGTTTGGTCAACCCCATGTAAGTTATGGGGTAGTAACAGCACACTTTTCAAAACGTGTTTTTCAGCCCGAAATAAACGCGTTTTTTCAGACAGCTGTATCCCTATGTAACTGCAAGGCTCAGAAGAGCCCACACACTCAGGTCTTAACCCCAGTGTGCTGAAAGTGTCAAAACATGTTTTTCAGCAGAAATAAACATGTTTCTGCAAGTTTGGTCAACCCCATGTAAGTTATGGGGCAGTAACAGCTCACTTTTCAAAACGTGTTTTTCAGCCCGAAATAAACGCGTTTTTTCAGACAGCTGTATCCCTATGTAACTGCAAGGCTCAGAAGAGCCCACACACTCAGGTCTTAACCCCAGTGTGCTGAAAGTGTCAAAACATGTTTTTCAGCAGAAATAAACATGTTTCTGCAAGTTTGGTCAACCCCATGTAAGTTATGGGGTGGTAACAGCACACTTTTCAAAACGTGTTTTTCAGCCCGAAATAAACGCGTTTTTTCAGACAGCTGTATCCCTATGTAACTGCAAGGCTCAGAAGAGCCCACACACTCAGGTCTTAACCCTAGTGTGCTGACAGTGTCAAAACATGTTTTTCAGCAGAAATAAACATGTTTCTGCAAGTTTGGTCAACCCCATGTAACTTATGGGGCAGTAACAGCTCACTTTTCAAAACGTGTTTTTCAGCCCGAAATAAACGCATTTTTTCTGACAGCTGTATCCCTATATAACTGCAAGGCTCAGAAGAGCCCACACACTCAGGTCTTAAACCCAGTGTGCTGAAAGTGTCAAAACATGTTTTTCAGCAGAAATAAACATGTTTCTGCAAGTTTGGTCAGCCCCATGTAACTTATGGGGCAGTAACAGCTCACTTTTCAAAACGTGTTTTTCAGCCCGAAATAAACGCGTTTTTTCAGACAGCTGTATCCCTATGTAACTGCAAGGCTCAGAAGAGCCCACACACTCAGGTCTTAACCCCAGTGTGCTGAAAGTGTCAAAACATGTTTTTCAGCAGAAATAAACATGTTTCTGCAAGTTTGGTCAACCCCATGTAAGTTATGGGGTAGTAACAGCACACTTTTCAAAACGTGTTTTTCAGCCCGAAATAAACGCGTTTTTTCAGACAGCTGTATCCCTATGTAACTGCAAGGCTCAGAAGAGCCCACACACTCAGGTCTTAACCCCAGTGTGCTGAAAGTGTCAAAACATGTTTTTCAGCAGAAATAAACATGTTTCTGCAAGTTTGGTCAACCCCATGTAAGTTATGGGGCAGTAACAGCTCACTTTTCAAAACGTGTTTTTCAGCCCGAAATAAACGCGTTTTTTCAGACAGCTGTATCCCTATGTAACTGCAAGGCTCAGAAGAGCCCACACACTCAGGTCTTACCCCAGTGTGCTGAAAGTGTCAAAACATTTTTTTCAGCAGAAATAAACATGTTTCTGCAAGTTTGGTCAACCCCATGTAAGTTATGGGGTGGTAACAGCACACTTTTCAAAACGTGTTTTTCAGCCCGAAATAAACGCGTTTTTTCAGACAGCTGTATCCCTATGTAACTGCAAGGCTCAGAAGAGCCCACACACTCAGGTCTTAACCCCAGTGTGCTGACAGTGTCAAAACATGTTTTTCAGCAGAAATAAACATGTTTCTGCAAGTTTGGTCAACCCCATGTAACTTATGGGGCAGTAACAGCTCACTTTTCAAAACGTGTTTTTCAGCCCGAAATAAACGCATTTTTTCTGACAGCTGTATCCCTATATAACTGCAAGGCTCAGAAGAGCCCACACACTCAGGTCTTAACCCCAGTGTGCTGACAGTGTCAAAACATGTTTTTCAGAAGAAATAAACATGTTTCTGCAAGTTTGGTCAACCCCATGTAAGTTATGGGGCAGTAACAGCACACTTTTCAAAACGTGTTTTTCAGCCCGAGATAAACACGTTTTTTCAGACAGCTGTATCCCTATGTAACTGCAAGGCTCAGAAGAGCCCACACACTCAGGTCTTAACCCCAGTGTGCTGAAAGTGTCAAAACATGTTTTTCAGCAGAAATAAACATGTTTCTGCAAGTTTCGTCAACCCCATGTAAGTTATGGGTCAGTAACAGCTCACTTTTCAAAACGTGTTTTTCAGCCCGAAATAAACACGTTTTTTCAGACTTCAGAATCTCCATGTAACTGCAAGGCTCAGAAGAGCCCACACACTCAGGTCTTAAACCCAGTGTGCTGAAAGTGTCAAAACATGTTTTTCAGCAGAAATAAACATGTCTGCAAGTTTGGTCAACCCCATGTAAGTTATGGGTCAGTAACAGCTCACTTTTCAAAACGTGTTTTTCAGCCCGAAATAAACGCGTTTTTTCAGACAGCTGTATCCCTATGTAACTGCAAGGCTCAGAAGAGCCCACAAACTCAGGTCTTAACCCCAGTGTGCTGAAAGTGTCAAAACATGTTTTTCAGCAGAAATAAACATGTTTCTGCAAGTTTGGTCAACCCCATGTAACTTATGGGGCAGTAACAGCTCACTTTTCAAAACGTGTTTTTCAGCCCGAAATAAACGCGTTTTTTCAGACAGCTGTATCCCTATGTAACTGCAAGGCTCAGAAGAGCCCACACACTCAGGTCTTAACCCCAGTGTGCTGAAAGTGTCAAAACATGTTTTTCAGCAGAAATAAACATGTTACTGCAAGTTTGGTCAACCCCATGTAAGTTATGGGGTAGTAACAGCACACTTTTCAAAACGTGTTTTTCAGCCCGAAATAAACGCGTTTTTTCAGACAGCTGTATCCCTATGTAACTGCAAGGCTCAGAAGAGCCCACACACTCAGGTCTTAACCCCACTGTGCAGAAAGTGTCAAAACATGTTTTTCAGCAGAAATAAACATGTTTCTGCAAGTTTGGTCAACCCCACGTAACTTATGGGGCAGTAACAGGTCACTTTTCAAAACGTGTTTTTCAGCCCGAAATAAACACGTTTTTTCAGACAGCTGTATCCCTATGTAACTGCAAGGCTCAGAAGAGCCCACACACTCAGGTCTTAACCCCAGTGTGCTGAAAGTGTCAAAACATGTTTTTCAGCAGAAATAAACATGTTTCTGCAAGTTTGGTCAACCCCATGTAAGTTATGGGTCAGTAACAGCTCACTTTTCAAAACGTGTTTTTCAGCCCGAAATAAACGCGTTTTTTCAGACAGCTGTATCCCTATGTAACTGCAAGGCTCAGAAGAGCCCACAAACTCAGGTCTTAACCCCAGTGTGCTGAAAGTGTCAAAACATGTTTTTCAGCAGAAATAAACATGTTTCTGCAAGTTTGGTCAACCCCATGTAAGTTATGGGTCAGTAACAGCTCACTTTTCAAAACGTGTTTTTCAGCCCGAAATAAACGCGTTTTTTCAGACAGCTGTATCCCTATGTAACTGCAAGGCTCAGAAGAGCCCACACACTCAGGTCTTAACCCCAGTGTGCTGAAAGTGTCAAAACATGTTTTTCAGCAGAAATAAACATGTTTCTGCAAGTTTGGTCAACCCCATGTAAGTTATGGGGTAGTAACAACACACTTTTCAAAACGTGTTTTTCAGCCCGAAATAAACGCGTTTTTTCAGACAGCTGTATCCCTATGTAACTGCAAGGCTCAGAAGAGCCCACACACTCAGGTCTTAACCCCAGTGTGCTGACAGTGTCAAAACATGTTTTTCAGCAGAAATAAACATGTTTCTGCAAGTTTGGTCAACCCCATGTAAGTTATGGGTCAGTAACAGCTCACTTTTCAAAACGTGTTTTTCAGCCCGAAATAAACGCGTTTTTTCAGACAGCTGTATCCCTATGTAACTGCAAGGCTCAGAAGAGCCCACACACTCAGGTCTTAACCCCAGTGTGCTGAAAGTGTCAAAACATGTTTTTCAGCAGAAATAAACATGTTTCTGCAAGTTTGGTCAACCCCATGTAAGTTATGGGGTAGTAACAACACACTTTTCAAAACGTGTTTTTCAGCCCGAAATAAACGCGTTTTTTCAGACAGCTGTATCCCTATGTAACTGCAAGGCTCAGAAGAGCCCACACACTCAGGTCTTAACCCCAGTGTGCTGACAGTGTCAAAACATGTTTTTCAGCAGAAATAAACATGTTTCTGCAAGTTTGGTCAACCCCATGTAAGTTATGGGGTAGTAACAGCACACTTTTCAAAACGTGTTTTTCAGCCCGAAATAAACGCGTTTTTTCAGACAGCTGTATCCCTATGTAACTGCAAGGCTCAGAAGAGCCCACACACTCAGGTCTTAACCCCAGTGTGCTGAAAGTGTCAAAACATGTTTTTCAGCAGAAATAAACATGTTTCTGCAAGTTTGGTCAACCCCATGTAAGTTATGGGGTGGTAACAGCACACTTTTCAAAACGTGTTTTTCAGCCCGAAATAAACGCGTTTTTTCAGACAGCTGTATCCCTATGTAACTGCAAGGCTCAGAAGAGCCCACACACTCAGGTCTTAACCCCAGTGTGCTGACAGTGTCAAAACATGTTTTTCAGCAGAAATAAACATGTTTCTGCAAGTTTGGTCAACCCCATGTAACTTATGGGGCAGTAACAGCTCACTTTTCAAAACGTGTTTTTCAGCCCGAAATAAACGCATTTTTTCTGACAGCTGTATCCCTATATAACTGCAAGGCTCAGAAGAGCCCACACACTCAGGTCTTAACCCCAGTGTGCTGACAGTGTCAAAACATGTTTTTCAGAAGAAATAAACATGTTTCTGCAAGTTTGGTCAACCCCATGTAAGTTATGGGGCAGTAACAGCACACTTTTCAAAACGTGTTTTTCAGCCCGAGATAAACACGTTTTTTCAGACAGCTGTATCCCTATGTAACTGCAAGGCTCAGAAGAGCCCACACACTCAGGTCTTAACCCCAGTGTGCTGAAAGTGTCAAAACATGTTTTTCAGCAGAAATAAACATGTTTCTGCAAGTTTGGTCAACCCCATGTAAGTTATGGGTCAGTAACAGCTCACTTTTCAAAACGTGTTTTTCAGCCCGAAATAAACACGTTTTTTCAGACTTCAGAATCTCCATGTAACTGCAAGGCTCAGAAGAGCCCACACACTCAGGTCTTAAACCCAGTGTGCTGAAAGTGTCAAAACATGTTTTTCAGCAGAAATAAACATGTCTGCAAGTTTGGTCAACCCCATGTAAGTTATGGGTCAGTAACAGCTCACTTTTCAAAACGTGTTTTTCAGCCCGAAATAAACGCGTTTTTTCAGACAGCTGTATCCCTATGTAACTGCAAGGCTCAGAAGAGCCCACAAACTCAGGTCTTAACCCCAGTGTGCTGAAAGTGTCAAAACATGTTTTTCAGCAGAAATAAACATGTTTCTGCAAGTTTGGTCAACCCCATGTAACTTATGGGGCAGTAACAGCTCACTTTTCAAAACGTGTTTTTCAGCCCGAAATAAACGCGTTTTTTCAGACAGCTGTATCCCTATGTAACTGCAAGGCTCAGAAGAGCCCACACACTCAGGTCTTAACCCCAGTGTGCTGAAAGTGTCAAAACATGTTTTTCAGCAGAAATAAACATGTTACTGCAAGTTTGGTCAACCCCATGTAAGTTATGGGGTAGTAACAGCACACTTTTCAAAACGTGTTTTTCAGCCCGAAATAAACGCGTTTTTTCAGACAGCTGTATCCCTATGTAACTGCAAGGCTCAGAAGAGCCCACACACTCAGGTCTTAACCCCACTGTGCAGAAAGTGTCAAAACATGTTTTTCAGCAGAAATAAACATGTTTCTGCAAGTTTGGTCAACCCCACGTAACTTATGGGGCAGTAACAGGTCACTTTTCAAAACGTGTTTTTCAGCCCGAAATAAACACGTTTTTTCAGACAGCTGTATCCCTATGTAACTGCAAGGCTCAGAAGAGCCCACACACTCAGGTCTTAACCCCAGTGTGCTGAAAGTGTCAAAACATGTTTTTCAGCAGAAATAAACATGTTTCTGCAAGTTTGGTCAACCCCATGTAAGTTATGGGTCAGTAACAGCTCACTTTTCAAAACGTGTTTTTCAGCCCGAAATAAACACGTTTTTTCAGACAGCTGTATCCCTATGTAACTGCAAGGCTCAGAAGAGCCCACACACTCAGGTCTTAACCCCAGTGTGCTGAAAGTGTCAAAACATGTTTTTCAGCAGAAATAAACATGTTTCTGCAAGTTTGGTCAACCCCATGTAAGTTATGGGTCAGTAACAGCTCACTTTTCAAAACGTGTTTTTCAGCCCGAAATAAACGCGTTTTTTCAGACAGCTGTATCCCTATGTAACTGCAAGGCTCAGAAGAGCCCACAAACTCAGGTCTTAACCCCAGTGTGCTGAAAGTGTCAAAACATGTTTTTCAGCAGAAATAAACATGTTTCTGCAAGTTTGGTCAACCCCATGTAAGTTATGGGGTAGTAACAACACACTTTTCAAAACGTGTTTTTCAGCCCGAAATAAACGCGTTTTTTCAGACAGCTGTATCCCTATGTAACTGCAAGGCTCAGAAGAGCCCACACACTCAGGTCTTAACCCCAGTGTGCTGACAGTGTCAAAACATGTTTTTCAGCAGAAATAAACATGTTTCTGAAAGTTTGGTCAACCCCATGTAAGTTATGGGGTAGTAACAGCACACTTTTCAAAACGTGTTTTTCAGCCCGAAATAAACGCGTTTTTTCAGACAGCTGTATCCCTTTGTAACTGCAAGGCTCAGAAGAGCCCACACACTCAGGTCTTAACCCCAGTGTGCTGAAAGTGTCAAAACATGTTTTTCAGCAGAAATAAACATGTTTCTGCAAGTTTGGTCAACCCCATGTAAGTTATGGGGTAGTAACAACACACTTTTCAAAACGTGTTTTTCAGCCCGAAATAAACGCGTTTTTTCAGACAGCTGTATCCCTATGTAACTGCAAGGCTCAGAAGAGCCCACACACTCAGGTCTTAACCCCAGTGTGCTGACAGTGTCAAAACATGTTTTTCAGCAGAAATAAACATGTTTCTGCAAGTTTGGTCAACCCCATGTAAGTTATGGGGCAGTAACAGCACACTTTTCAAAACGTGTTTTTCAGCCCGAAATAAACGCGTTTTTTCAGACAGCTGTATCCCTATGTAACTGCAAGGCTCAGAAGAGCCCACACACTCAGGTCTTAACCCCAGTGTGCTGAAAGTGTCAAAACATGTTTTTCAGCAGAAATAAACATGTTTCTGCAAGTTTGGTCAACCCCATGTAAGTTATGGGGCAGTAACAGCTCACTTTTCAAAACGTGTTTTTCAGCCCGAAATAAACGCGTTTTTTCAGACAGCTGTATCCCTATGTAACTGCAAGGCTCAGAAGAGCCCACACACTCAGGTCTTAACCCCAGTGTGCTGAAAGTGTCAAAACATGTTTTTCAGCAGAAATAAACATGTTTCTGCAAGTTTGGTCAACCCCATGTAAGTTATGGGTCAGTAACAGCTCACTTTTCAAAACGTGTTTTTCAGCCCGAAATAAACGCGTTTTTTCAGACAGCTGTATCCCTATGTAACTGCAAGGCTCAGAAGAGCCCACAAACTCAGGTCTTAACCCCAGTGTGCTGAAAGTGTCAAAACATGTTTTTCAGCAGAAATAAACATGTTTCTGCAAGTTTGGTCAACCCCATGTAAGTTATGGGGTGGTAACAGCACACTTTTCAAAACGTGTTTTTCAGCCCGAAATAAACGCGTTTTTTCAGACAGCTGTATCCCTATGTAACTGCAAGGCTCAGAAGAGCCCACACACTCAGGTCTTAACCCCAGTGTGCTGACAGTGTCAAAACATGTTTTTCAGCAGAAATAAACATGTTTCTGCAAGTTTGGTCAACCCCATGTAACTTATGGGGCAGTAACAGCTCACTTTTCAAAACGTGTTTTTCAGCCCGAAATAAACGCATTTTTTCTGACAGCTGTATCCCTATATAACTGCAAGGCTCAGAAGAGCCCACACACTCAGGTCTTAACCCCAGTGTGCTGACAGTGTCAAAACATGTTTTTCAGAAGAAATAAACATGTTTCTGCAAGTTTGGTCAACCCCATGTAAGTTATGGGGCAGTAACAGCACACTTTTCAAAACGTGTTTTTCAGCCCGAGATAAACACGTTTTTTCAGACAGCTGTATCCCTATGTAACTGCAAGGCTCAGAAGAGCCCACACACTCAGGTCTTAACCCCAGTGTGCTGAAAGTGTCAAAACATGTTTTTCAGCAGAAATAAACATGTTTCTGCAAGTTTGGTCAACCCCATGTAAGTTATGGGTCAGTAACAGCTCACTTTTCAAAACGTGTTTTTCAGCCCGAAATAAACACGTTTTTTCAGACTTCAGAATCTCCATGTAACTGCAAGGCTCAGAAGAGCCCACACACTCAGGTCTTAAACCCAGTGTGCTGAAAGTGTCAAAACATGTTTTTCAGCAGAAATAAACATGTCTGCAAGTTTGGTCAACCCCATGTAAGTTATGGGTCAGTAACAGCTCACTTTTCAAAACGTGTTTTTCAGCCCGAAATAAACGCGTTTTTTCAGACAGCTGTATCCCTATGTAACTGCAAGGCTCAGAAGAGCCCACAAACTCAGGTCTTAACCCCAGTGTGCTGAAAGTGTCAAAACATGTTTTTCAGCAGAAATAAACATGTTTCTGCAAGTTTGGTCAACCCCATGTAACTTATGGGGCAGTAACAGCTCACTTTTCAAAACGTGTTTTTCAGCCCGAAATAAACGCGTTTTTTCAGACAGCTGTATCCCTATGTAACTGCAAGGCTCAGAAGAGCCCACACACTCAGGTCTTAACCCCAGTGTGCTGAAAGTGTCAAAACATGTTTTTCAGCAGAAATAAACATGTTACTGCAAGTTTGGTCAACCCCATGTAAGTTATGGGGTAGTAACAGCACACTTTTCAAAACGTGTTTTTCAGCCCGAAATAAACGCGTTTTTTCAGACAGCTGTATCCCTATGTAACTGCAAGGCTCAGAAGAGCCCACACACTCAGGTCTTAACCCCACTGTGCAGAAAGTGTCAAAACATGTTTTTCAGCAGAAATAAACATGTTTCTGCAAGTTTGGTCAACCCCACGTAACTTATGGGGCAGTAACAGGTCACTTTTCAAAACGTGTTTTTCAGCCCGAAATAAACACGTTTTTTCAGACAGCTGTATCCCTATGTAACTGCAAGGCTCAGAAGAGCCCACACACTCAGGTCTTAACCCCAGTGTGCTGAAAGTGTCAAAACATGTTTTTCAGCAGAAATAAACATGTTTCTGCAAGTTTGGTCAACCCCATGTAAGTTATGGGTCAGTAACAGCTCACTTTTCAAAACGTGTTTTTCAGCCCGAAATAAACACGTTTTTTCAGACAGCTGTATCCCTATGTAACTGCAAGGCTCAGAAGAGCCCACACACTCAGGTCTTAACCCCAGTGTGCTGAAAGTGTCAAAACATGTTTTTCAGCAGAAATAAACATGTTTCTGCAAGTTTGGTCAACCCCATGTAAGTTATGGGTCAGTAACAGCTCACTTTTCAAAACGTGTTTTTCAGCCCGAAATAAACGCGTTTTTTCAGACAGCTGTATCCCTATGTAACTGCAAGGCTCAGAAGAGCCCACAAACTCAGGTCTTAACCCCAGTGTGCTGAAAGTGTCAAAACATGTTTTTCAGCAGAAATAAACATGTTTCTGCAAGTTTGGTCAACCCCATGTAAGTTATGGGGTAGTAACAACACACTTTTCAAAACGTGTTTTTCAGCCCGAAATAAACGCGTTTTTTCAGACAGCTGTATCCCTATGTAACTGCAAGGCTCAGAAGAGCCCACACACTCAGGTCTTAACCCCAGTGTGCTGACAGTGTCAAAACATGTTTTTCAGCAGAAATAAACATGTTTCTGAAAGTTTGGTCAACCCCATGTAAGTTATGGGGTAGTAACAGCACACTTTTCAAAACGTGTTTTTCAGCCCGAAATAAACGCGTTTTTTCAGACAGCTGTATCCCTTTGTAACTGCAAGGCTCAGAAGAGCCCACACACTCAGGTCTTAACCCCAGTGTGCTGAAAGTGTCAAAACATGTTTTTCAGCAGAAATAAACATGTTTCTGCAAGTTTGGTCAACCCCATGTAAGTTATGGGGTAGTAACAACACACTTTTCAAAACGTGTTTTTCAGCCCGAAATAAACGCGTTTTTTCAGACAGCTGTATCCCTATGTAACTGCAAGGCTCAGAAGAGCCCACACACTCAGGTCTTAACCCCAGTGTGCTGACAGTGTCAAAACATGTTTTTCAGCAGAAATAAACATGTTTCTGCAAGTTTGGTCAACCCCATGTAAGTTATGGGGTAGTAACAGCACACTTTTCAAAACGTGTTTTTCAGCCCGAAATAAACGCGTTTTTTCAGACAGCTGTATCCCTATGTAACTGCAAGGCTCAGAAGAGCCCACACACTCAGGTCTTAACCCCAGTGTGCTGAAAGTGTCAAAACATGTTTTTCAGCAGAAATAAACATGTTTCTGCAAGTTTGGTCAACCCCATGTAAGTTATGGGGCAGTAACAGCTCACTTTTCAAAACGTGTTTTTCAGCCCGAAATAAACGCGTTTTTTCAGACAGCTGTATCCCTATGTAACTGCAAGGCTCAGAAGAGCCCACACACTCAGGTCTTAACCCCAGTGTGCTGAAAGTGTCAAAACATGTTTTTCAGCAGAAATAAACATGTTTCTGCAAGTTTGGTCAACCCCATGTAAGTTATGGGGTAGTAACAGCACACTTTTCAAAACGTGTTTTTCAGCCCGAAATAAACGCGTTTTTTCAGACAGCTGTATCCCTATGTAACTGCAAGGCTCAGAAGAGCCCACACACTCAGGTCTTAACCCCAGTGTGCTGACAGTGTCAAAACATGTTTTTCAGCAGAAATAAACATGTTTCTGCAAGTTTGGTCAACCCCATGTAACTTATGGGGCAGTAACAGCTCACTTTTCAAAACGTGTTTTTCAGCCCGAAATAAACGCGTTTTTTCTGACAGCTGTATCCCTATGTAACTGCAAGGCTCAGAAGAGCCCACACACTCAGGTCTTAACCCCAGTGTGCTGAAAGTGTCAAAACATGTTTTTCAGCAGAAATAAACATGTTTCTGCAAGTTTGGTCAACCCCATGTAAGTTATGGGTCAGTAACAGCTCACTTTTCAAAACGTGTTTTTCAGCCCTAAATAAACACGTTTTTTCAGACTTCAGAATCTCCATGTAACTGCAAGGCTCAGAAGAGCCCACACACTCAGGTCTTAACCCCAGTGTGCTGAAAGTGTCAAAACATGTTTTTCAGCAAAAATAAACATGTTTCTGCAAGTTTGGTCAACCCCATGTAAGTTATGGGTCAGTAACAGCTCACTTTTCAAAACGTGTTTTTCAGCCCGAAATAAACGCGTTTTTTCAGACAGCTATATCCCTATATAACTGCAAGGCTCAGAAGAGCCCACAAACTCAGGTCTTAACCCCAGTGTGCTGAAAGTGTCAAAACATGTTTTTCAGCAGAAATAAACATGTTTCTGCAAGTTTGGTCAACCCCATGTAACTTATGGGGCAGTAACAGCTCACTTTTCAAAACGTGTTTTTCAGCCCGAAATAAACGCGTTTTTTCAGACAGCTGTATCCCTATGTAACTGCAAGGCTCAGAAGAGCCCACACACTCAGGTCTTAACCCCAGTGTGCTGAAAGTGTCAAAACATGTTTTTCAGCAGAAATAAACATGTTTCTGCAAGTTTGGTCAACCCCATGTAAGTTATGGGGTGGTAACAGCACACTTTTCAAAACGTGTTTTTCAGCCCGAAATAAACGCGTTTTTTCAGACAGCTGTATCCCTATGTAACTGCAAGGCTCAGAAGAGCCCACACACTCAGGTCTTAACCCCACTGTGCAGAAAGTGTTAAAACATGTTTTTCAGCAGAAATAAACATGTTTCTGCAAGTTTGGTCAACCCCATGTATCTTATGGGGCAGTAACAGGTCACTTTTCAAAACGTGTTTTTCAGCCCGAAATAAACACGTTTTTTCAGACAGCTGTATCCCTATGTAACTGCAAGGCTCAGAAGAGCCCACACACTCAGGTCTTAACCCCAGTGTGCTGAAAGTGTCAAAACATGTTTTTCAGCAGAAATAAACATGTTTCTGCAAGTTTGGTCAACCCCATGTAAGTTATGGGTCAGTAACAGCTCACTTTTCAAAACGTGTTTTTCAGCCCGAAATAAACGCGTTTTTTCAGACAGCTGTATCCCTATGTAACTGCAAGGCTCAGAAGAGCCCACACACTCAGGTCTTAACCCCAGTGTGCTGAAAGTGTCAAAACATGTTTTTCAGCAGAAATAAACATGTTTCTGCAAGTTTGGTCAACCCCATGTAAGTTATGGGGTAGTAACAACACACTTTTCAAAACGTGTTTTTCAGCCCGAAATAAACGCGTTTTTTCAGACAGCTGTATCCCTATGTAACTGCAAGGCTCAGAAGAGCCCACACACTCAGGTCTTAACCCCAGTGTGCTGACAGTGTCAAAACATGTTTTTCAGCAGAAATAAACATGTTTCTGCAAGTTTGGTCAACCCCATGTAAGTTATGGGGTAGTAACAGCACACTTTTCAAAGCGTGTTTTTCAGCCCGAAATAAACGCGTTTTTTCAGACAGCTGTATCCCTATGTAACTGCAAGGCTCAGAAGAGCCCACACACTCAGGTCTTAACCCCAGTGTGCTGAAAGTGTCAAAACATGTTTTTCAGCAGAAATAAACATGTTTCTGCAAGTTTGGTCAACCCCATGTAAGTTATGGGGTAGTAACAACACACTTTTCAAAACGTGTTTTTCAGCCCGAAATAAACGCGTTTTTTCAGACAGCTGTATCCCTATGTAACTGCAAGGCTCAGAAGAGCCCACACACTCAGGTCTTAACCCCAGTGTGCTGACAGTGTCAAAACATGTTTTTCAGCAGAAATAAACATGTTTCTGCAAGTTTGGTCAACCCCATGTAAGTTATGGGGTAGTAACAGCACACTTTTCAAAACGTGTTTTTCAGCCCGAAATAAACGCGTTTTTTCAGACAGCTGTATCCCTATGTAACTGCAAGGCTCAGAAGAGCCCACACACTCAGGTCTTAACCCCAGTGTGCTGAAAGTGTCAAAACATGTTTTTCAGCAGAAATAAACATGTTTCTGCAAGTTTGGTCAACCCCATCTAAGTTATGGGGCAGTAACAGCTCACTTTTCAAAACGTGTTTTTCAGCCCGAAATAAACGCGTTTTTTCAGACAGCTGTATCCCTATGTAACTGCAAGGCTCAGAAGAGCCCACACACTCAGGTCTTAACCCCAGTGTGCTGAAAGTGTCAAAACATGTTTTTCAGCAGAAATAAACGTTTCTGCAAGTTTGGTCAACCCCATGTAAGTTATGGGGTAGTAACAGCACACTTTTCAAAACGTGTTTTTCAGCCCGAAATAAACGCGTTTGTTCAGACAGCTGTATCCCTATGTAACTGCAAGGCTCAGAAGAGCCCACACACTCAGGTCTTAACCCCAGTGTGCTGACAGTGTCAAAACATGTTTTTCAGCAGAAATAAACATGTTTCTGCAAGTTTGGTCAACCCCATGTAACTTATGGGGCAGTAACAGCTCACTTTTCAAAACGTGTTTTTCAGCCCGAAATAAACGCGTTTTTTCTGACAGCTGTATCCCTATGTAACTGCAAGGCTCAGAAGAGCCCACACACTCAGGTCTTAACCCCAGTGTGCTGAAAGTGTCAAAACATGTTTTTCAGCAGAAATAAACATGTTTCTGCAAGTTTGGTCAACCCCATGTAAGTTATGGGGTAGTAACAACACACTTTTCAAAACGTGTTTTTCAGCCCGAAATAAACGCGTTTTTTCAGACAGCTGTATCCCTATGTAACTGCAAGGCTCAGAAGAGCCCACACACTCAGGTCTTAACCCCAGTGTGCTGACAGTGTCAAAACATGTTTTTCAGCAGAAATAAACATGTTTCTGCAAGTTTGGTCAACCCCATGTAAGTTATGGGTCAGTAACAGCTCACTTTTCAAAACGTGTTTTTCAGCCCGAAATAAACGCGTTTTTTCAGACAGCTGTATCCCTATGTAACTGCAAGGCTCAGAAGAGCCCACACACTCAGGTCTTAACCCCAGTGTGCTGAAAGTGTCAAAACATGTTTTTCAGCAGAAATAAACATGTTTCTGCAAGTTTGGTCAACCCCATGTAAGTTATGGGGTAGTAACAACACACTTTTCAAAACGTGTTTTTCAGCCCGAAATAAACGCGTTTTTTCAGACAGCTGTATCCCTATGTAACTGCAAGGCTCAGAAGAGCCCACACACTCAGGTCTTAACCCCAGTGTGCTGACAGTGTCAAAACATGTTTTTCAGCAGAAATAAACATGTTTCTGCAAGTTTGGTCAACCCCATGTAAGTTATGGGGTAGTAACAGCACACTTTTCAAAACGTGTTTTTCAGCCCGAAATAAACGCGTTTTTTCAGACAGCTGTATCCCTATGTAACTGCAAGGCTCAGAAGAGCCCACACACTCAGGTCTTAACCCCAGTGTGCTGAAAGTGTCAAAACATGTTTTTCAGCAGAAATAAACATGTTTCTGCAAGTTTGGTCAACCCCATGTAAGTTATGGGGTGGTAACAGCACACTTTTCAAAACGTGTTTTTCAGCCCGAAATAAACGCGTTTTTTCAGACAGCTGTATCCCTATGTAACTGCAAGGCTCAGAAGAGCCCACACACTCAGGTCTTAACCCCAGTGTGCTGACAGTGTCAAAACATGTTTTTCAGCAGAAATAAACATGTTTCTGCAAGTTTGGTCAACCCCATGTAACTTATGGGGCAGTAACAGCTCACTTTTCAAAACGTGTTTTTCAGCCCGAAATAAACGCATTTTTTCTGACAGCTGTATCCCTATATAACTGCAAGGCTCAGAAGAGCCCACACACTCAGGTCTTAACCCCAGTGTGCTGACAGTGTCAAAACATGTTTTTCAGAAGAAATAAACATGTTTCTGCAAGTTTGGTCAACCCCATGTAAGTTATGGGGCAGTAACAGCACACTTTTCAAAACGTGTTTTTCAGCCCGAGATAAACACGTTTTTTCAGACAGCTGTATCCCTATGTAACTGCAAGACTCAGAAGAGCCCACACACTCAGGTCTTAACCCCAGTGTGCTGAAAGTGTCAAAACATGTTTTTCAGCAGAAATAAACATGTTTCTGCAAGTTTGGTCAACCCCATGTAAGTTATGGGTCAGTAACAGCTCACTTTTCAAAACGTGTTTTTCAGCCCGAAATAAACACGTTTTTTCAGACTTCAGAATCTCCATGTAACTGCAAGGCTCAGAAGAGCCCACACACTCAGGTCTTAAACCCAGTGTGCTGAAAGTGTCAAAACATGTTTTTCAGCAGAAATAAACATGTCTGCAAGTTTGGTCAACCCCATGTAAGTTATGGGTCAGTAACAGCTCACTTTTCAAAACGTGTTTTTCAGCCCGAAATAAACGCGTTTTTTCAGACAGCTGTATCCCTATGTAACTGCAAGGCTCAGAAGAGCCCACAAACTCAGGTCTTAACCCCAGTGTGCTGAAAGTGTCAAAACATGTTTTTCAGCAGAAATAAACATGTTTCTGCAAGTTTGGTCAACCCCATGTAACTTATGGGGCAGTCACAGCTCACTTTTCAAAACGTGTTTTTCAGCCCGAAATAAACGCGTTTTTTCAGACAGCTGTATCCCTATGTAACTGCAAGGCTCAGAAGAGCCCACACACTCAGGTCTTAACCCCAGTGTGCTGAAAGTGTCAAAACATGTTTTTCAGCAGAAATAAACATGTTTCTGCAAGTTTGGTCAACCCCATGTAAGTTATGGGGTAGTAACAGCACACTTTTCAAAACGTGTTTTTCAGCCCGAAATAAACGCGTTTTTTCAGACAGCTGTATCCCTATGTAACTGCAAGGCTCAGAAGAGCCCACACACTCAGGTCTTAACCCCACTGTGCAGAAAGTGTCAAAACATGTTTTTCAGCAGAAATAAACATGTTTCTGCAAGTTTGGTCAACCCCACGTAACTTATGGGGCAGTAACAGGTCACTTTTCAAAACGTGTTTTTCAGCCCGAAATAAACACGTTTTTTCAGACAGCTGTATCCCTATGTAACTGCAAGGCTCAGAAGAGCCCACACACTCAGGTCTTAACCCCAGTGTGCTGACAGTGTCAAAACATGTTTTTCAGCAGAAATAAACATGTTTCTGCAAGTTTGGTCAACCCCATGTAAGTTATGGGGTAGTAACAGCACACTTTTCAAAACGTGTTTTTCAGCCCGAAATAAACGTGTTTTTTCAGACAGCTGTATCCCTATGTAACTGCAAGGCTCAGAAGAGCCCACACACTCAGGTCTTAACCCCAGTGTGCTGAAAGTGTCAAAACATGTTTTTCAGCAGAAATAAACATGTTTCTTCAAGTTTGGTCAACCCCATGTAAGTTATGGGTCAGTAACAGCTCACTTTTCAAAACGTGTTTTTCAGCCCGAAATAAACGCGTTTTTTCAGACAGCTGTATCCCTATATAACTGCAAGGCTCAGAAGAGCCCACAAACTCAGGTCTTAACCCCAGTGTGCTGAAAGTGTCAAAACATGTTTTTCAGCAGAAATAAACATGTTTCTGCAAGTTTGGTCAACCCCATGTAACTTATGGGGCAGTAACAGCTCACTTTTCAAAACGTGTTTTTCAGCCCGAAATAAACGCGTTTTTTCAGACAGCTGTATCCCTATGTAACTGCAAGGCTCAGAAGAGCCCACACACTCAGGTCTTAACCCCAGTGTGCTGAAAGTGTCAAAACATGTTTTTCAGCAGAAATAAACATGTTTCTGCAAGTTTGGTCAACCCCATGTAAGTTATGGGTCAGTAACAGCTCACTTTTCAAAACGTGTTTTTCAGCCCGAAATAAACGCGTTTTTTCAGACAGCTGTATCCCTATGTAACTGCAAGGCTCAGAAGAGCCCACACACTCAGGTCTTAACCCCAGTGTGCTGAAAGTGTCAAAACATGTTTTTCAGCAGAAATAAACATGTTTCTTCAAGTTTGGTCAACCCCATGTAAGTTATGGGTCAGTAACAGCTCACTTTTCAAAACGTGTTTTTCAGCCCGAAATAAACGCGTTTTTTCAGACAGCTGTATCCCTATATAACTGCAAGGCTCAGAAGAGCCCACAAACTCAGGTCTTAACCCCAGTGTGCTGAAAGTGTCAAAACATGTTTTTCAGCAGAAATAAACATGTTTCTGCAAGTTTGGTCAACCCCATGTAACTTATGGGGCAGTAACAGCTCACTTTTCAAAACGTGTTTTTCAGCCCGAAATAAACGCGTTTTTTCAGACAGCTGTATCCCTATGTAACTGCAAGGCTCAGAAGAGCCCACACACTCAGGTCTTAACCCCAGTGTGCTGAAAGTGTCAAAACATGTTTTTCAGCAGAAATAAACATGTTTCTGCAAGTTTGGTCAACCCCATGTAAGTTATGGGGTAGTAACAGCACACTTTTCAAAACGTGTTTTTCAGCCCGAAATAAACGCGTTTTTTCAGACAGCTGTATCCCTATGTAACTGCAAGGCTCAGAAGAGCCCACACACTCAGGTCTTAACCCCACTGTGCAGAAAGTGTCAAAACATGTTTTTCAGCAGAAATAAACATGTTTCTGCAAGTTTGGTCAACCCCACGTAACTTATGGGGCAGTAACAGGTCACTTTTCAAAACGTGTTTTTCAGCCCGAAATAAACACGTTTTTTCAGACAGCTGTATCCCTATGTAACTGCAAGGCTCAGAAGAGCCCACACACTCAGGTCTTAACCCCAGTGTGCTGAAAGTGTCAAAACATGTTTTTCAGCAGAAATAAACATGTTTCTGCAAGTTTGGTCAACCCCATGTATCTTATGGGGCAGTAACAGGTCACTTTTCAAAACGTGTTTTTCAGCCCGAAATAAACGCGTTTTTTCAGACAGCTGTATCCCTATGTAACTGCAAGGCTCAGAAGAGCCCACACACTCAGGTCTTAACCCCAGTGTGCTGAAAGTGTCAAAACATGTTTTTCAGCAGAAATAAACATGTTTCTGCAAGTTTGGTCAACCCCATGTAAGTTATGGGTCAGTAACAGCTCACTTTTCAAAACGTGTTTTTCAGCCCGAAATAAACGCGTTTTTTCAGACAGCTGTATCCCTATGTAACTGCAAGGCTCAGAAGAGCCCACAAACTCAGGTCTTAACCCCAGTGTGCTGAAAGTGTCAAAACATGTTTTTCAGCAGAAATAAACATGTTTCTGCAAGTTTGGTCAACCCCATGTAAGTTATGGGTCAGTAACAGCTCACTTTTCAAAACGTGTTTTTCAGCCCGAAATAAACGCGTTTTTTCAGACAGCTGTATCCCTATGTAACTGCAAGGCTCAGAAGAGCCCACACACTCAGGTCTTAACCCCAGTGTGCTGAAAGTGTCAAAACATGTTTTTCAGCAGAAATAAACATGTTTCTGCAAGTTTGGTCAACCCCATGTAAGTTATGGGGTAGTAACAACACACTTTTCAAAACGTGTTTTTCAGCCCGAAATAAACGCGTTTTTTCAGACAGCTGTATCCCTATGTAACTGCAAGGCTCAGAAGAGCCCACACACTCAGGTCTTAACCCCAGTGTGCTGACAGTGTCAAAACATGTTTTTCAGCAGAAATAAACATGTTTCTGCAAGTTTGGTCAACCCCATGTAAGTTATGGGGTAGTAACAGCACACTTTTCAAAGCGTGTTTTTCAGCCCGAAATAAACGCGTTTTTTCAGACAGCTGTATCCCTATGTAACTGCAAGGCTCAGAAGAGCCCACACACTCAGGTCTTAACCCCAGTGTGCTGAAAGTGTCAAAACATGTTTTTCAGCAGAAATAAACATGTTTCTGCAAGTTTGGTCAACCCCATGTAAGTTATGGGGTAGTAACAACACACTTTTCAAAACGTGTTTTTCAGCCCGAAATAAACGCGTTTTTTCAGTCAGCTGTATCCCTATGTAACTGCAAGGCTCAGAAGAGCCCACACACTCAGGTCTTAACCCCAGTGTGCTGACAGTGTCAAAACATGTTTTTCAGCAGAAATAAACATGTTTCTGCAAGTTTGGTCAACCCCATGTAAGTTATGGGGTAGTAACAGCACACTTTTCAAAACGTGTTTTTCAGCCCGAAATAAACGCGTTTTTTCAGACAGCTGTATCCCTATGTAACTGCAAGGCTCAGAAGAGCCCACACACTCAGGTCTTAACCCCAGTGTGCTGAAAGTGTCAAAACATGTTTTTCAGCAGAAATAAACATGTTTCTGCAAGTTTGGTCAACCCCATGTAAGTTATGGGGCAGTAACAGCTCACTTTTCAAAACGTGTTTTTCAGCCCGAAATAAACGCGTTTTTTCAGACAGCTGTATCCCTATGTAACTGCAAGGCTCAGAAGAGCCCACACACTCAGGTCTTAACCCCAGTGTGCTGAAAGTGTCAAAACATGTTTTTCAGCAGAAATAAACATGTTTCTGCAAGTTTGGTCAACCCCATGTAAGTTATGGGGTAGTAACAGCACACTTTTCAAAACGTGTTTTTCAGCCCGAAATAAACGCGTTTTTTCAGACAGCTGTATCCCTATGTAACTGCAAGGCTCAGAAGAGCCCACACACTCAGGTCTTAACCCCAGTGTGCTGACAGTGTCAAAACATGTTTTTCAGCAGAAATAAACATGTTTCTGCAAGTTTGGTCAACCCCATGTAACTTATGGGGCAGTAACAGCTCACTTTTCAAAACGTGTTTTTCAGCCCGAAATAAACGCGTTTTTTCTGACAGCTGTATCCCTATGTAACTGCAAGGCTCAGAAGAGCCCACACACTCAGGTCTTAACCCCAGTGTGCTGAAAGTGTCAAAACATGTTTTTCAGCAGAAATAAACATGTTTCTGCAAGTTTGGTCAACCCCATGTAAGTTATGGGGTGGTAACAGCACACTTTTCAAAACGTGTTTTTCAGCCCGAAATAAACGCGTTTTTTCAGACAGCTGTATCCCTATGTAACTGCAAGGCTCAGAAGAGCCCACACACTCAGGTCTTAACCCCAGTGTGCTGACAGTGTCAAAACATGTTTTTCAGCAGAAATAAACATGTTTCTGCAAGTTTGGTCAACCCCATGTAACTTATGGGGCAGTAACAGCTCACTTTTCAAAACGTGTTTTTCAGCCCGAAATAAACGCATTTTTTCTGACAGCTGTATCCCTATATAACTGCAAGGCTCAGAAGAGCCCACACACTCAGGTCTTAACCCCAGTGTGCTGACAGTGTCAAAACATGTTTTTCAGAAGAAATAAACATGTTTCTGCAAGTTTGGTCAACCCCATGTAAGTTATGGGGCAGTAACAGCACACTTTTCAAAACGTGTTTTTCAGCCCGAGATAAACACGTTTTTTCAGACAGCTGTATCCCTATGTAACTGCAAGACTCAGAAGAGCCCACACACTCAGGTCTTAACCCCAGTGTGCTGAAAGTGTCAAAACATGTTTTTCAGCAGAAATAAACATGTTTCTGCAAGTTTGGTCAACCCCATGTAAGTTATGGGTCAGTAACAGCTCACTTTTCAAAACGTGTTTTTCAGCCCGAAATAAACACGTTTTTTCAGACTTCAGAATCTCCATGTAACTGCAAGGCTCAGAAGAGCCCACACACTCAGGTCTTAAACCCAGTGTGCTGAAAGTGTCAAAACATGTTTTTCAGCAGAAATAAACATGTCTGCAAGTTTGGTCAACCCCATGTAAGTTATGGGTCAGTAACAGCTCACTTTTCAAAACGTGTTTTTCAGCCCGAAATAAACGCGTTTTTTCAGACAGCTGTATCCCTATGTAACTGCAAGGCTCAGAAGAGCCCACAAACTCAGGTCTTAACCCCAGTGTGCTGAAAGTGTCAAAACATGTTTTTCAGCAGAAATAAACATGTTTCTGCAAGTTTGGTCAACCCCATGTAACTTATGGGGCAGTCACAGCTCACTTTTCAAAACGTGTTTTTCAGCCCGAAATAAACGCGTTTTTTCAGACAGCTGTATCCCTATGTAACTGCAAGGCTCAGAAGAGCCCACACACTCAGGTCTTAACCCCAGTGTGCTGAAAGTGTCAAAACATGTTTTTCAGCAGAAATAAACATGTTTCTGCAAGTTTGGTCAACCCCATGTAAGTTATGGGGTAGTAACAGCACACTTTTCAAAACGTGTTTTTCAGCCCGAAATAAACGCGTTTTTTCAGACAGCTGTATCCCTATGTAACTGCAAGGCTCAGAAGAGCCCACACACTCAGGTCTTAACCCCACTGTGCAGAAAGTGTCAAAA
The DNA here is from genome assembly GCF_040954835.1 of Lepisosteus oculatus. Classification (NCBI taxonomy): domain Eukaryota; kingdom Metazoa; phylum Chordata; class Actinopteri; order Semionotiformes; family Lepisosteidae; genus Lepisosteus; species Lepisosteus oculatus. The sequence continues at coordinate 28,715 of NW_027168373.1, forward strand.
CATGTTTTTCAGCAGAAATAAACATGTTTCTGCAAGTTTGGTCAACCCCACGTAACTTATGGGGCAGTAACAGGTCACTTTTCAAAACGTGTTTTTCAGCCCGAAATAAACACGTTTTTTCAGACAGCTGTATCCCTATGTAACTGCAAGGCTCAGAAGAGCCCACACACTCAGGTCTTAACCCCAGTGTGCTGAAAGTGTCAAAACATGTTTTTCAGCAGAAATAAACATGTTTCTGCAAGTTTGGTCAACCCCATGTAAGTTATGGGTCAGTAACAGCTCACTTTTCAAAACGTGTTTTTCAGCCCGAAATAAACGCGTTTTTTCAGACAGCTGTATCCCTATGTAACTGCAAGGCTCAGAAGAGCCCACACACTCAGGTCTTAACCCCAGTGTGCTGACAGTGTCAAAACATGTTTTTCAGCAGAAATAAACATGTTTCTGCAAGTTTGGTCAACCCCATGTAAGTTATGGGGTAGTAACAGCACACTTTTCAAAACGTGTTTTTCAGCCCGAAATAAACGTGTTTTTTCAGACAGCTGTATCCCTATGTAACTGCAAGGCTCAGAAGAGCCCACACACTCAGGTCTTAACCCCAGTGTGCTGAAAGTGTCAAAACATGTTTTTCAGCAGAAATAAACATGTTTCTTCAAGTTTGGTCAACCCCATGTAAGTTATGGGTCAGTAACAGCTCACTTTTCAAAACGTGTTTTTCAGCCCGAAATAAACGCGTTTTTTCAGACAGCTGTATCCCTATATAACTGCAAGGCTCAGAAGAGCCCACAAACTCAGGTCTTAACCCCAGTGTGCTGAAAGTGTCAAAACATGTTTTTCAGCAGAAATAAACATGTTTCTGCAAGTTTGGTCAACCCCATGTAACTTATGGGGCAGTAACAGCTCACTTTTCAAAACGTGTTTTTCAGCCCGAAATAAACGCGTTTTTTCAGACAGCTGTATCCCTATGTAACTGCAAGGCTCAGAAGAGCCCACACACTCAGGTCTTAACCCCAGTGTGCTGAAAGTGTCAAAACATGTTTTTCAGCAGAAATAAACATGTTTCTGCAAGTTTGGTCAACCCCATGTAAGTTATGGGGTAGTAACAGCACACTTTTCAAAACGTGTTTTTCAGCCCGAAATAAACGCGTTTTTTCAGACAGCTGTATCCCTATGTAACTGCAAGGCTCAGAAGAGCCCACACACTCAGGTCTTAACCCCACTGTGCAGAAAGTGTCAAAACATGTTTTTCAGCAGAAATAAACATGTTTCTGCAAGTTTGGTCAACCCCACGTAACTTATGGGGCAGTAACAGGTCACTTTTCAAAACGTGTTTTTCAGCCCGAAATAAACACGTTTTTTCAGACAGCTGTATCCCTATGTAACTGCAAGGCTCAGAAGAGCCCACACACTCAGGTCTTAACCCCAGTGTGCTGAAAGTGTCAAAACATGTTTTTCAGCAGAAATAAACATGTTTCTGCAAGTTTGGTCAACCCCATGTATCTTATGGGGCAGTAACAGGTCACTTTTCAAAACGTGTTTTTCAGCCCGAAATAAACGCGTTTTTCAGACAGCTGTATCCCTATGTAACTGCAAGGCTCAGAAGAGCCCACACACTCAGGTCTTAACCCCAGTGTGCTGAAAGTGTCAAAAACATGTTTTTCAGCAGAAATAAACATGTTTCTGCAAGTTTGGTCAACCCCATGTAAGTTATGGGTCAGTAACAGCTCACTTTTCAAAACGTGTTTTTCAGCCCGAAATAAACACGTTTTTTCAGACAGCTGTATCCCTATGTAACTGCAAGGCTCAGAAGAGCCCACAAACTCAGGTCTTAACCCCAGTGTGCTGAAAGTGTCAAAACATGTTTTTCAGCAGAAATAAACATGTTTCTGCAAGTTTGGTCAACCCCATGTAAGTTATGGGTCAGTAACAGCTCACTTTTCAAAACGTGTTTTTCAGCCCGAAATAAACGCGTTTTTCAGACAGCTGTATCCCTATGTAACTGCAAGGCTCAGAAGAGCCCACACACTCAGGTCTTAACCCCAGTGTGCTGAAAGTGTCAAAACATGTTTTTCAGCAGAAATAAACATGTTTCTGCAAGTTTGGTCAACCCCATGGAAGTTATGGGGTAGTAACAACACACTTTTCAAAACGTGTTTTTCAGCCCGAAATAAACGCGTTTTTTCAGACAGCTGTATCCCTATGTAACTGCAAGGCTCAGAAGAGCCCACACACTCAGGTCTTAACCCCAGTGTGCTGACAGTGTCAAAACATGTTTTTCAGCAGAAATAAACATGTTTCTGCAAGTTTGGTCAACCCCATGTAAGTTATGGGGTAGTAACAGCACACTTTTCAAAGCGTGTTTTTCAGCCCGAAATAAACGCGTTTTTTCAGACAGCTGTATCCCTATGTAACTGCAAGGCTCAGAAGAGCCCACACACTCAGGTCTTAACCCCAGTGTGCTGAAAGTGTCAAAACATGTTTTTCAGCAGAAATAAACATGTTTCTGCAAGTTTGGTCAACCCCATGTAAGTTATGGGGTAGTAACAACACACTTTTCAAAACGTGTTTTTCAGCCCGAAATAAACGCGTTTTTTCAGTCAGCTGTATCCCTATGTAACTGCAAGGCTCAGAAGAGCCCACACACTCAGGTCTTAACCCCAGTGTGCTGACAGTGTCAAAACATGTTTTTCAGCAGAAATAAACATGTTTCTGCAAGTTTGGTCAACCCCATGTAAGTTATGGGGTAGTAACAGCACACTTTTCAAAACGTGTTTTTCAGCCCGAAATAAACGCGTTTTTTCAGACAGCTGTATCCCTATGTAACTGCAAGGCTCAGAAGAGCCCACACACTCAGGTCTTAACCCCAGTGTGCTGAAAGTGTCAAAACATGTTTTTCAGCAGAAATAAACATGTTTCTGCAAGTTTGGTCAACCCCATGTAAGTTATGGGGCAGTAACAGCTCACTTTTCAAAACGTGTTTTTCAGCCCGAAATAAACGCGTTTTTTCAGACAGCTGTATCCCTATGTAACTGCAAGGCTCAGAAGAGCCCACACACTCAGGTCTTAACCCCAGTGTGCTGAAAGTGTCAAAACATGTTTTTCAGCAGAAATAAACATGTTTCTGCAAGTTTGGTCAACCCCATGTAAGTTATGGGGTAGTAACAGCACACTTTTCAAAACGTGTTTTTCAGCCCGAAATAAACGCGTTTTTTCAGACAGCTGTATCCCTATGTAACTGCAAGGCTCAGAAGAGCCCACACACTCAGGTCTTAACCCCAGTGTGCTGACAGTGTCAAAACATGTTTTTCAGCAGAAATAAACATGTTTCTGCAAGTTTGGTCAACCCCATGTAACTTATGGGGCAGTAACAGCTCACTTTTCAAAACGTGTTTTTCAGCCCGAAATAAACGCGTTTTTTCTGACAGCTGTATCCCTATGTAACTGCAAGGCTCAGAAGAGCCCACACACTCAGGTCTTAACCCCAGTGTGCTGAAAGTGTCAAAACATGTTTTTCAGCAGAAATAAACATGTTTCTGCAAGTTTGGTCAACCCCATGTAAGTTATGGGTCAGTAACAGCTCACTTTTCAAAACGTGTTTTTCAGCCCGAAATAAACACGTTTTTTCAGACTTCAGAATCTCCATGTAACTGCAAGGCTCAGAAGAGCCCACACACTCAGGTCTTAACCCCAGTGTGCTGAAAGTGTCAAAACATGTTTTTCAGCAAAAATAAACATGTTTCTGCAAGTTTGGTCAACCCCATGTAAATTATGGGTCAGTAACAGCTCACTTTTCAAAACGTGTTTTTCAGCCCGAAATAAACGCGTTTTTTCAGACAGCTGTATCCCTATGTAACTGCAAGGCTCAGAAGAGCCCACACACTCAGGTCTTAACCCCAGTGTGCTGAAAGTGTCAAAACATGTTTTTCAGCAGAAATAAACATGTTTCTGCAAGTTTGGTCAACCCCATGTAAGTTATGGGGTAGTAACAGCACACTTTTCAAAACGTGTTTTTCAGCCCGAAATAAACGCGTTTTTTCAGACAGCTGTATCCCTATGTAACTGCAAGGCTCAGAAGAGCCCACACACTCAGGTCTTAACCCCACTGTGCAGAAAGTGTCAAAACATGTTTTTCAGCAGAAATAAACATGTTTCTGCAAGTTTGGTCAACCCCACGTAACTTATGGGGCAGTAACAGGTCACTTTTCAAAACGTGTTTTTCAGCCCGAAATAAACACGTTTTTTCAGACAGCTGTATCCCTATGTAACTGCAAGGCTCAGAAGAGCCCACACACTCAGGTCTTAACCCCAGTGTGCTGAAAGTGTCAAAACATGTTTTTCAGCAGAAATAAACATGTTTCTGCAAGTTTGGTCAACCCCATGTAAGTTATGGGTCAGTAACAGCTCACTTTTCAAAACGTGTTTTTCAGCCCGAAATAAACGCGTTTTTTCAGACAGCTGTATCCCTATGTAACTGCAAGGCTCAGAAGAGCCCACACACTCAGGTCTTAACCCCAGTGTGCTGAAAGCGTCAAAACATGTTTTTCAGCAGAAATAAACATGTTTCTGCAAGTTTGGTCAACCCCATGTAAGTTATGGGGTAGTAACAACACACTTTTCAAAACGTGTTTTTCAGCCCGAAATAAACGCGTTTTTTCAGACAGCTGTATCCCTATGTAACTGCAAGGCTCAGAAGAGCCCACACACTCAGGTCTTAACCCCAGTGTGCTGACAGTGTCAAAACATGTTTTTCAGCAGAAATAAACATGTTTCTGCAAGTTTGGTCAACCCCATGTAAGTTATGGGGTAGTAACAGCACACTTTTCAAAACGTGTTTTTCAGCCCGAAATAAACGCGTTTTTTCAGACAGCTGTATCCCTATGTAACTGCAAGGCTCAGAAGAGCCCACACACTCAGGTCTTAACCCCAGTGTGCTGAAAGTGTCAAAACATGTTTTTCAGCAGAAATAAACATGTTTCTTCAAGTTTGGTCAACCCCATGTAAGTTATGGGTCAGTAACAGCTCACTTTTCAAAACGTGTTTTTCAGCCCGAAATAAACGCGTTTTTTCAGACAGCTGTATCCCTATATAACTGCAAGGCTCAGAAGAGCCCACAAACTCAGGTCTTAACCCCAGTGTGCTGAAAGTGTCAAAACATGTTTTTCAGCAGAAATAAACATGTTTCTGCAAGTTTGGTCAACCCCATGTAACTTATGGGGCAGTAACAGCTCACTTTTCAAAACGTGTTTTTCAGCCCGAAATAAACGCGTTTTTTCAGACAGCTGTATCCCTATGTAACTGCAAGGCTCAGAAGAGCCCACACACTCAGGTCTTAACCCCAGTGTGCTGAAAGTGTCAAAACATGTTTTTCAGCAGAAATAAACATGTTTCTGCAAGTTTGGTCAACCCCATGTAAGTTATGGGGTAGTAACAGCACACTTTTCAAAACGTGTTTTTCAGCCCGAAATAAACGCGTTTTTTCAGACAGCTGTATCCCTATGTAACTGCAAGGCTCAGAAGAGCCCACACACTCAGGTCTTAACCCCACTGTGCAGAAAGTGTCAAAACATGTTTTTCAGCAGAAATAAACATGTTTCTGCAAGTTTGGTCAACCCCACGTAACTTATGGGGCAGTAACAGGTCACTTTTCAAAACGTGTTTTTCAGCCCGAAATAAACACGTTTTTTCAGACAGCTGTATCCCTATGTAACTGCAAGGCTCAGAAGAGCCCACACACTCAGGTCTTAACCCCAGTGTGCTGAAAGTGTCAAAACATGTTTTTCAGCAGAAATAAACATGTTTCTGCAAGTTTGGTCAACCCCATGTATCTTATGGGGCAGTAACAGGTCACTTTTCAAAACGTGTTTTTCAGCCCGAAATAAACGCGTTTTTTCAGACAGCTGTATCCCTATGTAACTGCAAGGCTCAGAAGAGCCCACACACTCAGGTCTTAACCCCAGTGTGCTGAAAGTGTCAAAACATGTTTTTCAGCAGAAATAAACATGTTTCTGCAAGTTTGGTCAACCCCATGTAAGTTATGGGTCAGTAACAGCTCACTTTTCAAAACGTGTTTTTCAGCCCGAAATAAACGCGTTTTTCAGACAGCTTTATCCCTATGTAACTGCAAGGCTCAGAAGAGCCCACAAACTCAGGTCTTAACCCCAGTGTGCTGAAAGTGTCAAAACATGTTTTTCAGCAGAAATAAACATGTTTCTGCAAGTTTGGTCAACCCCATGTAAGTTATGGGTCAGTAACAGCTCACTTTTCAAAAACGTGTTTTTCAGCCCGAAATAAACGCGTTTTTTCAGACAGCTGTATCCCTATGTAACTGCAAGGCTCAGAAGAGCCCACACACTCAGGTCTTAACCCCAGTGTGCTGAAAGTGTCAAAACATGTTTTTCAGCAGAAATAAACATGTTTCTGCAAGTTTGGTCAACCCCATGTAAGTTATGGAGTAGTAACAACACACTTTTCAAAACGTGTTTTTCAGCCCGAAATAAACGCGTTTTTTCAGACAGCTGTATCCCTATGTAACTGCAAGGCTCAGAAGAGCCCACACACTCAGGTCTTAACCCCAGTGTGCTGAAAGTGTCAAAACATGTTTTTCAGCAGAAATAAACATGTTTCTGCAAGTTTGGTCAACCCCATGTAAGTTATGGGGCAGTAACAGCTCACTTTTCAAAACGTGTTTTTCAGCCCGAAATAAACGCGTTTTTTCAGACAGCTGTATCCCTATGTAACTGCAAGGCTCAGAAGAGCCCACACACTCAGGTCTTAACCCCAGTGTGCTGAAAGTGTCAAAACATGTTTTTCAGCAGAAATAAACATGTTTCTGCAAGTTTGGTCAACCCCATGTAAGTTATGGGGTAGTAACAGCACACTTTTCAAAACGTGTTTTTCAGCCCGAAATAAACGCGTTTTTTCAGACAGCTGTATCCCTATGTAACTGCAAGGCTCAGAAGAGCCCACACACTCAGGTCTTAACCCCAGT